>NC_052068.1:30636973-30854473 GCF_015852505.1 Tachyglossus aculeatus | reverse complement strand
AACTCTCACTAGGTGACTGTTGATGAAATTGTAGACAGCTGTAACTGAGCTATTCAGGAACTGATCATCCTGTCTGTGTATGTCACCAGCTAACTACCATTGTGCCATTGTACTTACTGCTGCCCCTGCACTGAAAAACGAATATATAGTTTGCATATATTTGCATGTTTTTTTATATTGACTCTTGCTCTTGGGAAAAGTTCATATTTGAACTTCAACGGCCATTCCAGATATCCTGCCACATTGCATTCTGCAAACTATGTTTTAATGTACTTGAATAGTTTGGGATGCAAATCAAAATTGGAATAAAAAAAACTACCTCCCCCCAAAACAACTGTCAATCTGAGCAGGCTTTTATTCAAAAATCAAATCAGTGACACTGGTAACACTGTGTACAAGAATACTGTTCTAAGTGCTTGGGAGAATGCAGTCAAATTGTGAATAATCATCACCCCTGCCCATGAGGTAGAGTCTAGTGAATCCACAACTTGTACATGATGTGTGTTTATAAAAACTTGGTTGCTGATACTCATTCCGCACAATGCATCCTGACTGGCCAATAAATATTTACTGATGATAATCAGTGTGGCCTACTGGATAGAGCATAGGCATGGCAGTCAGAAGGACCTAGATTCCAAAATCCGGGCTCCTCCACTTGTCTGCTGTGTTACCTTGGACGAGTCGCTTCACTTCTCTGTGTTTGTTACCTCATCTGTAAAATGGGGTTTGATTGTGAACCCCATGTGGGACAGGGACTGTGTCCAATCCAATTTGCATCTACCCCAATGGTTAGTAGCCTGGCATACAATAACCACTTAATGAATACCACTATTACTATTATCATTATTATTTGTAATTTCCTAGATTTCCGTTCCCTCTCTTTTTAGAGCCACTCCTTTATGATCAGCACTTTTACAAATGGGCAGGGAAGAAAAAAGATGAAATGTGTGTGTGTGTGTGTGTGTGTGTGTGTGTGTATATTTTTTTTCTTTTTTTTGTGTGTGTATATATATATATATATATTTTTTATTTTTTATTTTTTTTTTCCTTTTCAACAACTCTGGTAAAATGGTGAAGGAGGAAGTGTAAAACCATCAAACCTTTAGACGTCTTATATTTTTTTAACATTAGTTTTGGATTCCAATGATTTACGCTTCCCAGCCCACATGTCCCTTGATAGTCAAAAGTATCCTGCACTTATTGATTTTTTTTTGAAGTTTTGTAAATGATGTAAATAGCAATTGTTTATGTTTTTGCATCCTTTACCCATTTTCTCCTGTTTACTCAGTTGTCGATATTTATTGGATGCTTCCTCACCCAACCCGCAAACTTCACTCCTACGGTGCCAACCTACGCACTGTACCTCAATCTTGTCTATCTTGCCACCGACTTCTCGCCCACATCCTGCCTCTGGCCTGGAACACCCTTCCTCTTCATATCCGACAATTATTCTACCTTCCTTCAAAGACGTATTGAAGGCACATCTCCAAGAGGCCTCCTCTGACTAAACCTTTACTTCCTCTCTCCCACTCCCTTCTGCGTCACTCTGATTTGCTCCCTTTATTTACCATGCTCCCCTCCCCGCAAACCCATCTGGCACCCTCAGCCCCACAGCACTTATGTCCACTTTTGTAATTTATTGCATACAGTAAGTGCTTAATAACTTCCATCATTATTATTTATATTAATATCTGTCTCCCCATCTAGACTGTATGCTTGCTGTGGGCAGGGAACATGTCTACCAACTCTGTTATGTTGTAGTCCCCCAAGTGTTTAGTACAGTGCTCTGCACACAGTGAACCTTAATAAATATGACTGATTGCAGAGCACTGTACCAAGTACTTGTGAGCCTACAATAGAATTAGTAAACATGATCCCTGACCACATAGTTTTACCTGGGCTTCCCAGATCCTTTTTTGAGATAATCCTCCCACTGTTCACAGAATATCAGTGTTCCAATCCAGTCTCCCTGGAGCTTCCACACCCATGTCTGAAAACCCAACATGCACAATTCAAGGAACTTTGAGTGACAGATGCTGATGATGACTAACACTGAGGCTCAGAATTGCTGCTCCTGTCATCACCACTCCTGCTGTTTGTGAAACTTAGGGTAAAATCAGGCTGATGCAACAGCAGAAATCCAAGATCGGAGAAATAGTATTAAGCATTTATTGTGTGCAGAACACTGTATTTATGCACTGGAGAAGTGTATAGAAATGGGAAGTAGACATGGTCTTTGGTCCCCTAGACCGTGAGCTCGTTGTGGGCAGGAAGGTGTCTTGTTGTACTCTTCCAAATGCTTACTACAGTGCTTTGCACACAGTAAGTGCTCCACTCAGTAAAGAGGGATGATGTTTATTTACTCAAGGAGCCTGCTTTTTCTCCTACTCTTGATATTCATTCATTTATTTGATTGTATTTACTGAGCACTTACTGTGTGCAGAGCACTGTACTAAGTGCTTGGAAAGTACAATTGGTAACAGAGACAATCCCTGCCCAACAATGGGCATGTGCACAGGTGAATGTTATCTGTGTGTTAAGTTCTTACTATGTGCCAAGCACTATATTAACAGCTGGAGTAGATACAAGATAATTAGATCAGGTACAATCTCAGTCTCTTTATGTGCAATAAAAATAAAATAATAAAAATGTGGCTGTTTTTGCTTTTACAGTTTGTGTTGTGTGACTATTTTAATTTTTCTCATCTCCCTCCATACTGATCCCTTAGGGATGAGTCTGAATAGAGGCAAAGCAAAATAAATCTCTGTGGTCTAGCATGCAGCCTGAGCATCCCAGCATGCCCTTAGATTCTTCCCTTGCTTATCCAAAAAGAAAAATCACAATTCAACGTTGTTAGTTTTTAGAGTGGCTTTCTTTTTCGATTTCCCCAAACTGTATCCTGGAACACTAAACATTTCCTATCCTCTTTTAAGAAAGTCACCAGGTGTTGTGGTGGCTGTTGAGCCCAAGAGAGGTTGTGTAGTTTGGTGGTGTTGCTGAATGGCTTATATATTGGAGTTACTCTGTCTGGCAATAATACTAACTGATATTTGTTAGGTTTTTACTATGTGCCAGACACTGTATTAAGCGCTAGGGTACATGCAAGCAAATTTGGTTGGACACAGTGCCTGTCCCACATAGGGCTTACAGACTTAGTAGGAAGGGAGACATTTGAGGGAAGAGAGAAGTTATGGACTGGAGAACCCATTTTCGGAACAGCTAGACCTCAGACACAAATTTGCTCATGTGACTGACCTTTCCAGTCCAGCCAGTGCCAATTCCTGAATCATCTTTGTTTCAATGAATTGTAATTACTAACTGCCTGGTTGCACAACAGGAAAGAGTGAGTCCTTTTCTTGATATCGTTGTACTGTTATGCTCTTGCCCGAGTTTTTGCTGCCTAGGACATACACACAAGAGGAGAGCTTCCTACGGACAAGGGAAGCATCCTTGGTGTATATTTTCCTAGATTGTTTTTGGCAGAGTATTCCTGGTGAACTGTTACAGATATGTTTCAGGTTGATGACTCCTCCTCCTCCTCCTCCTCCTCCTCCTCCTCCTCCTCCTCACTATGCTTTAGCATAATGAATAAACTGGTGGGTGCCTTGGTCATTGTCAGAAGCAGCGTGGCTTAGTGGCAAGAGCACGGGCTTGGGAGTCAGAAGTGGTGGGTTCTAATCCAGCCTCTGCCACTTGTCAGCTGTGTGACTTTGGGCAAGTCACTTAACTTCTCTGTGCCTTAGTTATCTCATCTGTAAAATGGGGATTAAGGCTGGGAGCACCAGTGGGACAACCTGATTAACTTGTATATATCCCAGTGCTTAGAACAGTGCTTTGCACATAGTAAGCGCTTAACAAAACCCATCATTATTATTATTATTATTATTATTATTTGAGTGCTTACTGTGTGCAGAGCATTTTATTAAGAGCTTGGGAGAGTACAACATAAACTAATTCCCTGCCCACAGTGAGTTTACAGTCTAGAGGGGGAGATAGACATTAATGTCAATAAGTTACAGATATGTACAAAAGTGCTGTGGGACTCGGGGGGGGTGGGGGGGGGTGAATGAAGGGAGCAAGCCAGGGTGATGCAGAAAGGAGATAAAGGAACGGAAAAGTGAGCTAAGTCAGGGACGTCCTCTTGGAGGAGATGTGCCTTCAATAGGCTTTGAAGGCAGGGGAGAGTAAACTGTAAGCATTACAGTCTTCTCCAATCATGTTAGTCAGATGTCTTTCAGGATTCCTATGGAGTATGTCCATCACAAGGGACACCATAGATTGTTCTTCAGTCAGAAACCTTTCCTACAAATGGCAAAGCTCCAGCAGGCAATGGCCTACCTGCAGATCCAGGACTCTTGATTCCCAGAGTGATGCCCTTTCTACAGGATTAATAGCAAGGCAAGTCTGTATATAATTAACAGAGAAATCAGATAGGACATTATCTGCTCTCAAATTCTCAAGTTAAATGTCAAACTGTCTTCAGTAATTCTTCTAGAATCTCTTAAACATCTGGATGATGGGAAATCGAAGCAATTTACAATAGATAGGAGCAAGGAATCTCTCTACACTGTAAGTTCTTTGTGGGCAGGGATCGTCTACCAACTCTGTTGTACTCTCCCAAGAGCTTAGTACAGTGCTTTGCACACAGTAAGAGTTCAGTACAATTGATTAAAAGGAAAGATGAGGGTGTTTAAGAATTTTTATGGAGAGTCTGCAGAAGGATGGAAATCAACTTGAGGCCCTTACGGAAGGGGATCAAGCCTCATGACTGTAAATAAAGGAACCATGGCATTTATACCCAAAGATAATTCTTGTTTGCCCTTTTGCAGAGATTGAATCATTGCAGAGCCTGTGAATTCAGGCAAAATCATGAGCAATTTGTGTGAATGACCTATTCCAGGAAGCAGGGCACAGGTTCTTTGAGCAATATTGGGAATGTAGTACTTCCAAAGTCACTCTGGGCTAGCAAAATCTGGACTAAAGGGACGGTGGGACACCTGTGCACAGATACCAAGATTTTCTCTTTCGTGTGCTCCAACTGTGCTGATGTCTTTGGCTGAACCTCAGGGCTAAATACTTGGGAAAGTCGGCATGCCCTTTTAGATGAGGTTTATTTTATAGCTTCCCTCTGCCCTTTTTTTATTTTTGTGAAGGGATAATTCATTTCACTTTTTAAGTAAGGGAGTAATTGACATTTCAGAGTGTTTCAGCCAGTTGGGTCCCTAGTGTGTGAGTGTGCATATGCAGAGTCAATGCAAGTAGGGGCATGTGGGGAGGAGCAAATGAGTAAAGTCAGGCAGTCATATTTGAGTGCTTACTGAGTACACAGCACCATACTAAGTGCTCGGGAGAGTACAATACAAAAATAATTTTTAAGTGCTTACTGTGTGTCAAGCACTCTTCTAAGTACTGGGGTAGCTAATCAGGTTGGACACAGTCCCTGTCCCACATGGGGCTCAGTCTTAATCCCCATTTTACAGATGAGGTAACTGAGGCACAGAGAAGTTAAGTGACTTGTCCAAGTTCACCCAGCAGGCAAGTAGGGGAGCCTGGATTAGAACCCAAGTAACAATAAACAATAATAAACTATGAACAGACACATTCCCTGCCCAAAATGAGTTTACAGTCTAGAGCATACACCTGACTGCTGCTGCTTCCATAATTCAGGGGTAGGCTAAAAGTGGGCGTTGTGCCACCATCCTTGCTACATTCAGTCCATTCTTCTACATGGGTGTTGGGTGTTCAAAGAATTTCAAGTTAAGGAGAGATTATGTTGTAATATAAACAGGGTGGCTTAGTGGAAAAAGCAATGACTTCGGAGTCAGAGTTCACAGGTTCTAATACCACCTCCACACTTAGCTGTGTGACTTTGGGCAAGTCACTTAACTTCTCTGCACCTCAGTTCCCTCATCTGTAAAATGGGGATTAAGCTGTGAGCCCCACGTGGGACAACTTGCTTACCTTGTATCTACCCCAGTGCTTAGAACAGTGCTTGGCACATAGCGCTTAACAAAAACCATCATTATTAGAAAAGCAGCATGGCTCAATGGAAAGAGCCCAGGCTTGGGAGTCAGAGGCCATAGGTTCAAATCTCAGCTATGCCACTTGTCAGCTGTTACTTTAGGAAAGTCACTTAACTTCTCTGTGCCTCCATTACCTCATCTGTAAAATGGGGATGAAGACTGTGAGCCCCATGTAGGACAATCTGATCACCTTGTATCCTCCCCAGCGCTTAGAACAGTGCTTTCCACATAGTAAGTGCTTAGCAAATGCCATCACTATTTTAGAGAAGCAGCATGGCTCAGTGGAACGAGCATGGGCTTGGGAGTCAGAGTTCATGGATTCTAATCCCGGCTCTGCCACTTGTCAGCTGTGTGACTTTGGGTAAGCCACTTAACTTTTCTGTGCCTCAGTTACCTCATCTGGAAAATGGGGATTAAGACTGTGAGCCCCATGTGAGACAACCTGATTACCTTGTATCCTTCCAGTGCTTAGAACAGTGCTTGACACATAGTAAGTGCTTAACAAATGCCATCATTATTATGCTTGGACCAGTGCCGCTCACATGTGCACAACTGGCTTTTTCCAACACTAAATCACAGTCTATCCAGGTAGGCATATGTTGTTGAAAGAATTCTCCTTAATTCCTCGATGGCAAGGTATCTAAAATGCTTAATGAAAACATGCATTTGACTGCAGTTCTAGAAATAGTCCATTTCCTGGACAGTGCCAAGTGAGACTTCCTGAACCAGAAATGCTCAGGGTAGAGCATTCTCCTGTCCATACCTAATTCTCCTGCCACAGGCCTCACTCCACCCCCACCCCCTCAGGATGGCAGTGAATGTTTTTAGAAATCAGACTACCAAGGTGATTGGAAAGTTGTATGAAATAACTGAGGCCCTATGTAGTTTCTGTGTACTCACCTTTCTTCTATCCTCTGCCCTCCTCCTCCTCTCCCCCCCCCACCCCCCCCGCAACTTCCCCTTCCCTCCTTCCTCCTCCTATTTAAGGGCACATTCTCTCCAAAGCAGTTTTTTCAAGTATGTCAGAAGAACAAAAAGTATGATCCCCAGAGCTGAATTAGTAGTGAATCTTCAGATGCTCAATTTCCATTTCCTAGAGAGCTCCATTCCACTTCTTTCACACCCTGTCCCCCTCAAAAAAAACCCAGCTTTAGGCCTTGAAATCAAGAATCAATTAGGAACTTGTATTATTCTCAGGGAATTGAGGAAAACACTAGCTCACCCTTTGGGCATAAAGTGCAGAGGCATTAGGAAGGAAAACAAGCAATCACTCTTTCCTGTCCACCCCACTTCAAAGCCCTACTGAAGGCACCTTTTCCTCAGCTCCCACTCCCTTCCACATTGCCTCAACTCACTTCCTTTGTTCTTCCCCTCACCTTTCCCCACCCCCCCCACCACGCCAACCCCCTACAATACTTATGTATATATGTATATATCTACAATTATACATTTCAAATTGATGCCTGTTTACTTGTTTTGATGCCTGTGTTCCCCTCTCTCCCCAGTCCCCTTGTCCTCCCCCCACCCCCCCAGGCTTAAGCGCACTGTGAGCAGGCATTGTCTCTCTTTATTGATGTATTACCCTTTCCAAGTGCTTAGCACAGTAGTCTGCACACCATAAGTGCTCAGTAAATACGATTGAAAGAATGAACTTGCTTCTGAGCTGTCAGGTCTGCTAGAGAAGCAGCATGGCCTAAAGGATAGAATATGGGCCTAGGAGTTAGAAGGACCTGTGCTCTAACATTGGCTCCACCACTTGTCTGATAGGTGATCTTGGGCAAGTCACTTCTCTTCTCTGACCCTGTTACCTCATCTGTGAAATGGGGCTTAAGACTGTGATCCTCATGTGGGACAGGGACTGTGTCTGACCCAATTTGCTTGTATTCATCCCAGCGCTTAATACCATGCCTGGCACAAAAATGCTTAACAAATACCACAATCATTTTTCTTTTTATTACTTGAAGGGAGTTTTACCTTGTGTATCTGGCCAATAATGTTTGCTGAAGGCAGGATGCAGAGTTCGACTAGTCCGTGGTTTAAGACGACCTCATATTTTCCTTCATATATTTTTGGATCTTGTTCTAGTTGGCCACAAGTGAAGTATTCAAAGTACTTAGTGCACTAATAGGTGGGATTCATTTTGAGTATTTCTTAGTGGACACAGGTAGCTTGCCACGAGCAAGCTAAAGGCATAATTCTGGATGGATTGACTGAAGAAGTAGATAAAAACCTGCAAGATATAAAGCATCCAGGCACCTTATGAATAAAAAGCATGTTGAAGCTACATTCCCTAATGCTTGAAGCTACACACTCTATTGCTTGTGGCAAAAGGAAACAGAGCTACTGAAGCAAAGAGGTGGGAGAGCTGGGAGCTAGTTGATTTTTTTTTTCACCTGTAGAACTTCTGAAGATAAGAATAGAGCGTTCCCCATTGGTCTAAGGTCTAATAGACCATTTATGACTCAGGCCTTCCATGAAACATTTATTCTGTTGCCTGTAGGAGTGCAGGCGAGTTGGCATGTTCACATGGAGAAGAGGCTGAGATTGGAGAGCTAATGTAATAAATGAGTCAGTGTGGCTGCATAATGACTAGAATTCCCAGTTGTGGGGAAGGCTATGCTTTGGGTTGCCTTAATGTCTGACTGTAAGAATTCACTACTTTATGCATCTTGTAAGTGAACATGGAACAGATAAGGCCAGAATAAATGAATTTCCAGTACAGCTCGTAGACCTGCTTTCATTTTTGTTCATTTTAGAAGTCCCTTCATATTTACCTTGATTCCTGAACTATTATATAAGGATTTCTTTAGTCCTGGTAATAAGGCTCTCAGGCTTCCATGATGTCTCCAATCCAATCATGATGGTGAGTTTCTCAGACCTTCTTGGTAGATGAAAGCTCTTCTGGTATCTATTCCCCTCCACTATTTCTCTTGTAGACATGATGGCAGCATCATCAGTGAAGTCTGACTGGTGCTACCATTTTTTAAGCATCCAAAGGAGTATGAGTGAGAGTGCGGTCCACCAGAAAAAAATCTAATTAACCAGTAGTTGCTAGGAGTTTTTTGGTTATCGGCTGTATGTAAGAATTTATTCCTGAAGCTCTAGGTAACTGTGCTGCTTCAGTCTATTAGGGAATGGATCTATTACATTGATTCTGTTGTACTCTTCCAAGCACTTAGCACAATGCTTTTGCACATGAGATGCTCCATAAATTCTGTTAATCTAGAAAACTCCAATGCTGCTTATTAACAAATGAGGGCTTTTAGAAGATTGTCTTGCCTTATGCTGAGTCATCTCCGACCCTTAGAAACACCATGGACACATGACTCCCAGAACGCCCCACCTTCATCTGCAATTGTTCTGGTAGAGTATCCCTAGGATTTTCTAGGTAAAATATGGTAGTTTACCACTGCCTCCTTCTATGCAGTAAACTTGAGTCTCTGCCCTCGACTCTCTCCCATACCACTGCTGCCCAGCAAAGGTGAGTTTTGACTTGTAGCAGATTGCCTTCCACTTGCTAGCCACTGCCCAAGCTGAGAATGGACTGGGTAGGCCTCTGCTTGACTCTCCTTCCCATACGACTTGACACCTGTCCACATGTTTTGTTTTGTTGTCTGTCTCCCCCTTCTAGACTGTGAGCCCATTGTAGAGTAGGGACCAACTGTATATGTTGCCAACTTGTACTTCCCAAGCATTTAGTACAGTGCTCTGCACAGAGTAAGTCCTCAAGAATCTCCAGTGGCTACCAATCAACCTACGCATCAGGCAAAAACTTCTCACCCTTGGCTTCAAGGCTGTCCATCCCCTCGCCCCCTCCTACCTCACCACCCTTCTCTCCTTCTACAGCCCAGCCCACACCCTCCACTCCTTTGCCGCTAATCTCCTCACCGTGCCTCATTCTCGCCTGTCCCGCCGTCGACCCCCGGCCCACGTCATCCCCCTGGCCTGGAATGCCCTCCCTCCGCACATTCATTCATTCAATCGTATTTATTGAGCGCTTACTGTTTCCAGAGCACTGCACTAAGCGCTTGGGAAGTACAATTTGGCAACATATAGAGACGGTCCCTACCCAACAGTGGGCTCACAGTCTAGAATCCACTAAGCTAGCTCTCTTCCTCCTTTCAAGACCCTACTGAGAGCTCATCTCCTCCAGGAGGCCTTCCCAGACTGAGCCCCCTCCTTCCTCTCCCCCTCTGCCCCCTCCCCATCCCCCCTGCCTTACCTCCTTCCCCTCCCTGTATATATGGTTGTATGTATGTATTACTCTATTTGTACATATTTATTCTATTTTACTTTGTTAATTTGTTTTGTTCTCTGTCTCCCCCTTCTAGACTGTGAGCCCACTGTTGGTTAGGGACCATCTCTATATGTTGCCAACTTGTACTTCCCAAACACTTAGTACAGTGCTCTGCACACAGTAAGCGCTCAATAAATACGATTGAATGAATGAATAAAGACAATTGAATGAGTGAATGAATGGTAGAGTACTGGAAACTCTCCAGGTGTGATACTGGCAGGGGGAGGGGGGTTTTAGAAGATTATAAACATAAAACTACTAGAATACTTAAAGATACATCAATCTGCGTGGTTTTAAATATGAATACTTGGAGCTAGTAAAATAATTTTAGGGCTGGGTAAGCTCTAGAAATCTTTTTTTGTTTAAGATCTCAGGAATTCAGATTGTCTTCCAAAATGAAGAATTGTCTAAGCTATATGCTATGCTGCCATAATGTATGATTTCCCCTAAGTATTTTTGTCTAGTCCTGTATTAAGGAATTCGGTGGTGTACATCTGAAAGCATGAGTCTGTTCAGACCCAGCAGCACACAGTGTTGGAATAAATGATTTGTGCCCATGATCTTGCCATTGGGATGGTGAATAGCTCAATGTTTCTTTGCAAGAACACAACCCCTGCTTATTATGAAGCTGCATGGCTCTAGCAAATAGAGCAAGGGCCTGAGACTCAGAAGGAGCTGGGTTCTAATGTGGCTCTGCCACTCGTTTGCTGTGTGATTTTTGGAAGTCCTTTAACTTCTCTGTCTGTTTCCTCATCAGTAAAATGGGAATTTAATACGGTGAGCCTCGTGGGACATGGACCATGTCCAACCTGATTAGCTTTTATCTATCTCAGTGCTTATTGCAGTGCCAGGCACATAGTTAGTGCTTAACAAATACCATAAAAAATATAGGGCATACTAGCAATTATATTAAGACAGATTGAGCACTTGAAGACAGACTTCTCAAGTACTGCATTCCACCATTTGGCCAAAGCCACTTTTGTCACAAGTAATAAGGGGTGATTTCTCAGAACCCTCACTCTTGGCAATCCCTTTAAGCATGTTGCAAACAGCGTTCTCCTCCCTTTGCTCTGCCACAGTTCCTGTTGGGTCAGAAATAGCTGCAATTGGCTTAGACAAAGAAAAGTCCATCAGAAAAGGGGCATATGTGCAGGCTAGGAAGCACTGACAAACAGTATGGCCTAGTGGACTGAGCACTGGCCTGGAGTCAGAAGGGCCTGGGTTCTTATCCTGGCTCCATCACTTGCCTGTTCTGCAACCTTGAGCAAGTCACTTCACTTCTCTGTGCCTCATTTACCTCATCTGTAGAATGGGGATTGAGATTGAGCCCCATTAGGGACAGGGACTGTGTCCAACCTGATCTATTTTGTCCGTCCCAGCTCTTAGTACATACCTGGCACATAGTAAGCATTTAACAAATACCTTAGTTGTTGTTATTACTTTAGTGCTCTACATATAGTAAGTGCTTAATAAATACCACTGGTTGAATGGAAAAGAAAAGCTCTTCTAGCGTATTGTCCTGTGCCCTGCTCCAGTCAAAAGCTTAAGTTCATCCGACGTTTTTATTCTGCTTCCAGAATGAGAGGATCTTAAAAGAAAATATTTCTGCTCTGTCAAAATCTTCAAAAGCAGATTCAATTCATGCTCAATTTTGGCATTTGGCAAATATCGGGGTGAACTGATTTTTTTTCTAAATGAGAGGTGACTGAGCTGAGAGTGGGCCTTCATCTAAGGTTCTGACAGTTCTGAACAGAAAAGTTAATAGTAATGATAATAATGTCACTTGTTAAGTGCTTACTATGTGCCAACCACTGTGCTAATTGTTGGGGTAGACACAAGATTATTACTCTTATAATAATTATTAGAATGGTATTTGTTAAGCACTTAAGGTGTCAAGCACTATTCTAAGTAGAGGGGAAGAATCTAGACAGGTTGGACACAGTTCCTCTCCCTCATGGGGTTCACAATCTTTATCCCCTTTTTACAGATGAGGCAAATGAGGCACAGAAGTTAAGTGACTTGCCCAAGGTCACACTGCAGACAAGTGGCAGAGCCAAGATTAGAACCCAGGTCCTTCTGACTCCCTGGCCTGTGCTCTATCCATTATAATAATAATAATAATAACATTTATTGAGCGTTTACAATGTGCAAAGCAATGTTCTAAGCTCTGGGGAAGTTACAAGGTGATCAGGTTGTCCCACAGGGGGCTCACAGTCTTAATCTCCATTTTAGAGTTTAGGTAACTGAGGCACAGAGAAGTTAAGTGACTTACCCTAAGTCACGCAGCTGACAATTGGCAGAGCTGGGATTTGAACCCATGACCATTTTAGAGTTTAGGTAACTGAGGCACAGAGAAGTTAAGTGACTTGCCCAAAGTCACACAGCTCACAATTGGCAGAGCTGGGATTTGAACCCATGACCTCTGACTCCAAAGCCCGGGCTCTTTCCACTGAGCCACACTGCCTCTCTAAGTGGGTTGACCACAATCTCTGCTTCACACGGGGCTCACGAAGTAGTGGAGAGTTAGATTTACTCCCCATTTTACAGTTGAGGAAACTGAGCCACAGAGAAGCTAAGTGATGTGCACAAGTTCACGTAGCAGTGCACAAGTTCAAGTGGCAGAACTGGGATGAGAACCCACGTCCTCTGACTACTGGGCCTATGCTCTTTTTATTGGGTTACTCTGCTTCTCATAGTACCTCAGTACCACAGTAAACCTGGGCTGAGTTTTTTGTTTGTTTCAGCTGAAGATTTCTAGCAAGACTGATATCATCATGTATTACACCCAAGAGAAACAACACCATTTAATTATTCCAAACCAGCAATGGAAGTGTTTTAGATGAGAATTACCTTTCTTCTGTAACAGTGATGCATTATTTATGCACTTCTATAGGACTGTTTTACCCACAGATACCTTCATATTGTAAAACAGTGGGGAAAAAAACAAAATCAAAAGCTCTCTCATTTGTCTTGACTCCAACATCTCCCAAACGTATCTGTTTGGGCTGCAAAATGGGGCAACATATGCAATCTATGCAGTTTCCTCTTTGTTACTTTGAGAGCAGGGCTAGAAAGAGTGCAGTGTGGGGAGTGGGCAGAGGGTCAAAGTCTCCCAGCCTTCTAAGGTGTTTGTATCACATCCCAGGATACAGCGGAATTTAAATTGAGTATATACTTAGCCTGCTCAATCACAGATACTGAAGTCCAAGCATTGAGAGTATGCATGAACAGCAGCATAGTTTTTGTAAGATCAGGAAGCCAGGACCATATAATCAATCCTGAGGCATTTATTGCTTTTCTAAAATTACCATCTTTCAAAAGTTGGGAAGGTCCGGGCTAATCTAGGATATATAGTTAAAGAATATGTATACCATAATTTGGCATGCCTTAAGCTTATTTTCTCCTAAAAGTGGAAGGCTAACTGGAATAATTTTCTCCTTCATAGACCCTTTGACCAAAGGGTCTGATTTCTGAATGGTATAGATTTATGTATTTGAATGGTTAGTGCCTAAAACAGCTAATGGATCATGGGAAGTAGATAGAAGTATAGATAGCCTCTGCCAAAGGTACTATTGACTGCTTGTCTTATTGTCTTTATTAAATTTGTTAAAAATGCTTATTCTGTGTCAAGCACTGTTCTAAATGCTGGGGTAGATACAAGATAACCAGGTAGGACACAGTCCCTGTCCCACATAGCCTTTAACGTCCAAGTCAGAGGGGGAGGATTTAATCCCTATTTTACAGATGAGGTAACCAAGACACAGAGAAGTTCAGTGACTTGCCCAAGGTCATATAGCAGATCCTGGGATTAGAAACCAGGTCCTCTGACTCTCAGGTCTGTGCTCTTTCCACTAGTCAGACAGATTTATTGAGTGCTCTTTGAGGGCAGGAAATGTCTGTTTATGGTCATATTGTACTCTCCCAAGCACTTAGTACAGTGCTGTGCACACAGTAAGCACTCAAATACAATTGAATGAATGAACTGAGCACTTCCGCAGAGCACTGTACTAAGCACTTGGGAGAGTACAATGAAACAATGAACAGATACATTCCCTATCCACAATAAGTTTACACTCTAGAGGGGGAGACAGACATATACATAAATGCTGTGGGGCTAGAAAGAGGGTTGAATAAAGGGAGCAAGTCAGGGCGACACAGAAGGGAGCGGAAAAAGAGTAAAGGAGAGCTATTCAGGGAAGGCCTCTTGAAGTAGATGTACCTTTGATAAGACTTTTAAGGAGAGGAGAGTAATTGTCTGTCAGATTGGGGGAGGAGGAGCACATTCCAGACCAGAGGCAGGATGTGGACAAGAGGTCAGTGGTGAGATAGATGAGATCGAGGTGCAGTGAGAAGGTTAGCATTAGAAGAGCAAAGTGTGTGTGGGCTGGGTTGTAGTAGAAGAGTAGTCCTTGGTACTGTCCCAAGCTCTTAGTGTTCTGCACACAGTAAACTTGCAGTAAATATGATTGCTTGGCTAACTGTGTTTCTAGTAGCTTAATACTATTTTTCCCGAGTAATTTCATGCATGAGCTTGGGACACTACTCTGAAACTAAGCCACTGAAGGCTTTTAAAGGAGATACTCCGTCGTTAGCATGTTCTGAATCGAACTTAGCCATGTGTGCCTTTTTATTTTAAAATTGCCTGATACTTTTGAGAGATCTCTTTTAGAATGCTATTCAGCCCTTTCTATGTGTCTAGCACTGTTCTGTCGGTTGGGGTAGATTCAAGAAAATCCGATGGGGCACATTATCAGACCTAAACAGAGCTCACAATCTGAGGTAGTAAACATTGCCTTATGTGCTTCTATTTGGCCTGGGAACAAGGGTAAGGAAATGAGACTCTGATGATTATGCGATCCTCTTTCTGGGATAATTTTCTCCACACTGTCTTTTTTTTTTTTTCCCTGTTATTTACACCCAGTGCACAGCGCACCCTGAGTGAAGGTTCGAATCACAACCGAAGGTTTCTGCCTGACTTTAAAAGCCACCTAAGATCCTTTTTGGATTTGGATGTCGGCTGGGGGACTCCGACATACGTGCATTTTCTCTCTGTTTCCCTGTCTCACCAAAGAGAAGGAATCACACTCACTACTGCAAGTATAGTGAGTGGAGAAAAGGAGGACATGGTGAGGGGGAGCCAACAGGAAAACTTGTGAACCAAAGGATCAGTTCACTAAGAGTAGGATGCCCTCAAGGCTAATTTTTAAAAGAAAGTTAATACTTTCAAAGGGAAAATGAAATTTGTATTACGACTGCAGGAAGCTGAACACCCCAAGAGCAATTTGGTGGTAGCAATTCACTCCTCAGGAAAGGAGTCTTTTTCTGTCTCCTAGAGGCATTTTGAAGGTTGAGAGCTCTCTTGAATCACTATGGTGTTGACTAAATCCCCTTTATAACTCAGCCGATACCCACACAGGATGGGGAGAGGGACAGTTGTGGGAAGGGAACGTCTCTACCACCTATGTTGTATGCATTGTTAATTAATAATAATAATAGTACTTGTTAAGTGCTTACTATGTGCCAGGCACTGTTGTAAGCTCTGGGGTAGAAACAAGTTAATCAGGTTGGACTCAATCCCTGTCCCACATGGGGCTTGCTCATTTAAGCGCTTAGTACAGTGCTCTGCACACAGGAAGCACTCAATAAATACAATTGATTGATTTTTTATCACCATTTTACAGATGAGGTAACTGAGTCCCAGAGAACTAAAGAGACTTGCTCTAGGTCACACAGCAGACGTGGGGAGCCAGGATTAGAATCCAGGTCCTTCTGATTGCCAGACCAGTGCTTTACTCAGCCACTCTGATTTTCTTTTATACCTTCCCAAGCTCTCAGTGCACAGTTAGGGTTCAGTAAATATGATTGTTGATGATGACACCCACTGGGCAAGAGGACATTTAAGGAAGGAGATTTGACGCAGAAGGCTTAGAGCAGCTGTTTGTGGACTGTGGTCCTCTGGGTCAATACCCCACCAGGACAAGAATGGGAGAGACCTCCAGGAACCTATAATAATAATAATAATAATAATAGTAATGACATTTATTAAGCACTTACTATGTGCAATGCACTGTTCTAAGTGCTGGAGAGGTTACAAGGTGATCAGGTTGTCCCTCGTGGGGCTCACGGTCTTAATCTCCATTTTACAGATGAGGTAACTGAGGCACAGAGAAGTGAAGTGACTTGCCCAAAGTCACACAGCTGACAAGTGGTGGAGCTGGGATTTGAACCCGTGACCTCTGACTCCAAAGCCCATGCTCTTTGCACTGAGCCACGCTGCTTCAAATGTGAAGCATCTGGATCTGATAGCATACCGCAAAAATCTACATACAAGAAGTATGTGAAAATAATCCTCAGACCCCTGTACAAGCTCTTTCACAGTATGTGAAACCTTACTTTTGACTGTGTATCCTTTTAAGCACTTTGATACTTATCCCGCCTTACTTCAGTAAATTTTCTTATACTCTACTTCCCCTATCCCTAATCTACTGTAATGTCTGCCTCTGCCTGTGGACTTTAAGATTCTTGTGGGCAGGGATTGTATTTGCTAACTCTGAATTTACTAGAATGCTCTACATGCATTAAGCATTCAATAAATAGCATTGATTGATTATTTGAACAATGTGGCAATGGCACAGGACTTCAAAGATAAAAAATAATAATGGTATTAAGTGCTTTCTATGTGCAAAGCACTGGGAAGGTTACGAAGTTAGCACAAAGTTCTAAGCATTGGGGAGGTTGCAAGGTGATCAAGTTGTCCTATGTGGGGCTTACAGCCTTAATCCCTCATTTTACAGATGAGGTAACAGGCACAGAGAAGTGAAGTGACTTGCCCAAAGTCACACAGCTGACAATTAGCAGAGCTGGGATTTGAACCCATGACCTCTGACTTCAAAGCCCGGGCTCTTTCCACTGAGCCATGCTGCTTAAAGAGGACGCTTCTATTGCTGGCAAAATTCATTCGTTCATTCAATAGTATTTATTGAGTGCTTACTGTGTGCAGAGCACTGTACTAAGCACTTAGGAGGTACAAGTCAGCAACATAGAGACAATCCCTACCCAACAATGGGCTCACAGTCCAGAAGATTCTAACCACTTTCCTTACTGATAGATTACCAAAAGTCCAGTCTGTCCAGTTAATAATTATGGTACCTTTTAAGCACTTACTATGCACCAAGCACTGTTCTAAGTGCTGGGGTAGATTAAAGTTAATCAGGTTGGACATAGTCCGTGATTCACATGAGGCTCCCAGGCTGAGTAGGAGGGAGTAAGATTTAATCCCTGTTTTACAGATGAGGTCATTGGGGCACAGATAAATTAAGTGTCTTGGCTAAGGTCACATAGCAGACACGTGGCTGAGCCAGGACTAGAACCCAGGTCTTCTGACTCCATCCCTTGCTCTTCCCACTAGGCAACACTACTTCTCTAATATTGTCTGCCTATTTCCTGACTTTCAATGTGTCTTCCCAAAATTTGGCAGAGCAGATATGGCTTTTGCAGTGTGATCAATACAAGAGAAACAGTATGGCACAGTGGAAAGAGCCCAGGCTTGAGAGTCAGAGGTCATGGGCTCTAATCCTGACTCCGCCACGTGTCTGCTGTGACCTTGGGCAAGTCACTTGGCTTCTCCGACCCTCAGTTCTCTCATCTTTAAAATGGGGGTTAAGACCATGAGCCCCATGTGAGACAACCTGATCACCTTGTATCCCCCCAGCACTTAGAACAGTGCTTTGCACATAGTAAGTGCTTAAGAAATGCTATTGTTGTTATTATTATTATAAACAGTGTTATCTAGTGGAAAGATCACAGGCATGGGTTTCAAGGATGTTGTTGTTACTCCTGGGTCTGCTAAATGGTCAATCATATTTTTTGAACATTTATTATGTGCAGAGCACCGTACAAAGAGCTTGGAAGAGTACAATATAAGATGCATTCCCTGCCCACAATGAGCTTACAGTCTGAGGGGAGAAGACATGCAGACATTAATGAATAAATAAATTACTGATATGTACATAAGTTCTGTAGGGCTGAGCAGGTGGGGGATGAATCAAGGGAGCAGATTAGGGTGACATAAAAAGGAGTGGAAGAAAAGGAAATGAGGGCTTAGTCGGGGAAGGCCTCTTGGAGGAGATGCGCCTTTAATAAGGCTTTGAAGGTTGGGAGAATAATTGTCTTTTGGATATGAAGTGCAAGGGTGTTCCAGGCCAGAGGTAGGATGTAGTTGGGAGGTCAGTGGTGAGATAAATGAGATTGAGGTACAGGGAGTAGGTTGGCATTAGAGGAGTGAAGTGTTTGGGCTGGGCTGGGTTGTTGCCAACTTGTACTTCCCAAGCGCTTAGTACAGTGCTCTGCACACAGTAAGTGCTCAATAAATACGATTGAGTAGGAGAGTAGTAAGGTGAGGTAGGAGAGGCAAGGACCTTGGACACCTCATTTTTCTGTGCTTCAGTTCCCTTTTTTATAAAATGGGGATTGAACAGCTGTTCTTCCTCTTACTCTGCGAGCCCCATGTGAGACTTGATTATCTTGCATCTACTCCAGCATTTACTACAGTGCTTGGTAAAACCAACAGAATTACCAAAGAGGGTTGTGTAGGGACCGTCTCTATGTGTTGCCGACTTGTACTTCCCAAGCCATTAGTACAGTGCTCTGCACACAGTAAGCGCTCAATAAATACAACTGAATAAATGAATGCTCTCAGGAGTCTTACACAGTCAACACCAACCATAGAACAGGACTCAGGCAAATGCTAAGCCATTTTTGGCCATCCTGAGAAATTCCTGAGAATCTCTGGGCTTTTACTCCAAATGATGATGTCAGTTGAGTTAGAGATGATGTTTCCTTGCTAGGCTCTGTTTCCGTAGCCGTAAGGCAGGGCTCTATGGTTGATTCAACCTTGTTCGGGCAATTCTTTGCTGCTACACTTGAGAGTGCACTGAGACATTTGTAAGTCAGCATCAGAGTTTGTTTACAAACCACTGGGAAACTGCTTCAATCCACAGTTGACAAGGGTTTTTTTAAAGTCTTTGAATCAGTAGTACAAGAATTGCAAAATGCTGTTGATGGAGTTCTTGAGACCGTACCAAGAAGTCATGCAAATGATTACCAATTGCTTTGCAAATTTGGCTCAGCGTTATGGACTGACAATAAATCTGAAGAAAACCAAAGCTAATTCTCATCTTCTGTCTGGGTGAAGGACACCCACCCAAAGATTTTTCTTTGCTAAGGAAGGGTGGAATGTCCCTGAAATCTGCTACCTGGACATTGCACTCTACTAATGCACAGATAATTGAAGTAGTAAAACATGGAATGAATAAAGCCAGTTTTAATTGGCAGATTGGCACACAGAGTGTTGCAACACCAGATGCAGTTGTCTAGTGGAATGAACACGTGCCTAGTGGTCAGAGAACCTGAATTCTAACTGTAGCCTTGCCACTTGCCTGCTGTGTGACCTTGGGCAAGTCACAATTTCTCTGTGCCTCAGTTTTCTCACCTGTAAACTAGATTAAATACCTCTTCTCCCTCCTATTTATATGAGCCTTGGGTAGAACAGGGACTGTGTCCAACTTGATTGTCCTGTAACCCATGGTTACTACCGTGCTTGGAGCTTAACAAATACATTATTGTTGTTATTATTACTGCAGTGTTAAGTTCCATACCAAATTAAAGGTCTATGAAGTTGTGAGGATGTCTAATAGCTCTTTTGAACAGTGTTTAAAAAAAAAATAGATTTTCAATGGGAAACACATGTTCTCTGTCCTCAAGGAATTGATAGGAGAAACAGACAAGGAAATAGAAGACAACTGACCCGAAGCTCTATCATTAAGTCTTGAGGAGGAGGAGAGGTCAGAGACTATCAAATGTCCCATTGTGATTTGTATGTGTTGGCAGAAGTGACCCAAGCATGCCTCCATACCAGGGAAGTGGAGGCAACACCAGTGCCATTCTATCTCTGCTTACCTGAGTCATCACTTCACTTCTCTGCGCCTGTTACCTCATCTGAAAAATGAGGATTGAGACTGAGCCCCACGTGGCCCAGAGACAGTGTCTAACCCAATTTGCTTGTTTCCTAGCACCTTAATACAGTGCCTGGTATGCAGTATGTGCTTAAATGCCACAATTATCAAAACACCCCTTGAGGTGAAATTGTTGGTTCTTTGACAAATCAAATTTTTTCAGGAAGTTTGGCCTTGGTCACTCCTTCCTCTTCACCTCTCCCCTCTATTCTTAACAGAAGGAACTAGTATTTCTGCTAGTCACATTCAAAAATTTACTTGGGCTGCAGTGAGAATTTGATGAATCACTGAAAGAGGAAGAAGCAGCATGGGCTCATGGGTAGAGCATGAGCTTGGGAGTCAGAAGGACTTGGGTTCTAAAACCAGATCTGCCACTTGTCTGCTGTTATGACCTTGGATAAATCAGTTAACTTTTCTCTGCCTCAATTTCCCCAACTGTAAAAGGAGGATTACATACTATTCTTTCCTTCCTACCTAAACGGTGAGCCCCAGGTGGGATAGGGACTGTATCCAATCTGATAATATTGTATCTATCCCAGTGTTTAGGGCTCTGCACAGAGTAAGCACTTAAAAAATGCCATTATTAATGCTGTTCTTCTCAATTGGATTATAAATCACTACTCTTGGAAGAAATTTCAAAGCATTAAAGGAGGTTACCTCTCTGCTACATCAATGTTCACAAGACCTCAGTGGTTTCCTGTTGCCCACTGGGTCAAATGCAAGTTTATATGGTGGCCTTCCAAACTCTGAGTGTTCCTAACCTCCCCATCTTCTTTCATTTTTCTGTATATTCCAGCCACATCTGCAACCTGGTTACATTTCAGGCCTCTCTAACATTATTCCACCCTCAGTACTAGACATTGTCTATTCAGTTGTACTGTGTCTACCAACTCTGTTATAGTGTATTCTCCCAAGCACTTAGACTAGTGCTCTGCAAACAATAAACATTCAATATTTGTGATTAGAGTCTAATTTTTTCTCATCATTCTATTGTAAATATTTATATGTCTGTCTCCCATGTAATAGTGCAAGCCCCCAGCCACAGGGAACATGCCACTTTTGTCTGTTGTGCTTTCCAAAGTAGTAGTAGTAACAGCTACTAAGTGTCCACGGGGTCCAGTACAGTGTACCAATGGCTTGGAAAGTACAAACTTTAGTGGCAAACTCCTTGCCTTCAAGGAGGTTATGCTCTAATGGGAAGAGGGGAGATGGACACAGGCATTCATTCATTCAATCATATTTATTGAGTGCTTAGTGTGTGCAGAGCAGTGTACTAAGCACTTGGGAAGTACAAGTTGGCAACATATAAAGATGGTCCCTACCCAACAGTGGGCTCACAGTCTAGAAGGTAGTTAAAAGTACAATAGTCAATAAGCATAGCTTTTATGCTTATATACTTATATGTTCATTCAATTACTTCACTGCTTTCAAGTGTGTGTGTGTGTGTGTGTGTGTGTGTGTTCGTGTCCCCGTCCTGAGTGGGCACAGATAATTACCTAAATGCTAGAAATGTCTAATGGGTCTCTATAACTTGGTTGCTATGAGTTAATCAGGGGAGGCTTATTGGAGGTGGTGGGATTTCAGGAAGGTTTTGAATAGGGAGAGGGCTATAGTATGCCAGATTTGGGGAAGGAGGAAATTCCAAGCTGGAATTTATTTATATTAATGTCTGTCTCCCTCTCTAGACTGTAAACTCATTGTGGGTAGGGAACGTAGCTACCAGCTCTGTTGTACTCTTCCAAGTGCTTAGTATAGTGCTCCGCACACAGCGCCCAATAAAAATGATTGATTGAGGACCATCATGAATGAGGGGATGGAAGCAGGACCCAAATGCTTAACACAATACTCTGCATTCAGTAGGCAATCAATAAATACTATTATTACTATTTCTCTGTCTCCCTGAGCTGTTGTCCAAGCCATTCCCTGTGTGTGGTATGTCTTCCATTCTCCTATATACCATACTGAACTTTCCCATATTTTAGATCCCAATTCTAAAGCTTCCACTTGAAATCTTTTTCAAGGAAATCCAGACATTCATCAAGCCAAAAACAATATGCCGTCTCCTCGCCCTCCTCAATGCATTCTTGCAATAAATCACCTTTACTGAGTGCTTACTGTGTGCAGAGCAAACTAAGTGCATATAATTACTGCATCAGTGTTTGCCATGTCTCTCTTCATTTCTTCAAGGCAGATGGCAAACCTATTCCTTTTCTCATACTCTCAAACACTTCATAAAGTGGGGTGCTGTGAGGCCTATAGAAGCTCCCCAAATACTTAGTGATGGATTGGTAAATCTCCCAAGACTGTGAGCCCGTTGTTGGGTAGGGACCGTATCTATATGTTACCAACTTATACTTCCCAAGTGCTTAGTATAGTGCTCTGCACACAGTAAGCGCTCAATAAATGTGATTGAATGAATGAATGAATCTTGGCTGGTGGAAGAATTCCTTCTCTACAGAATCATCCAAACGTCTCCTTCCCGTTGCTTTCAGGACCCTTTATTCTGATTTCTCACTGCTTGGTAAGAGGAGCTAGAGGACCAGATAAGTGGGAGTTTTAGGCAGCAATTGGGGAAGGAGGATCGAGAACTTGTGACCTGAATTTGTTGGCCAGTGTAACTCAGAGTCAATGTCCTAAAAGTTTCTCCCATTAGCAATAACAAGCCATTGGCAAATGCTGACTCACTGAGGACATGGGAGAACAAGGTGGAGAATGGGGGAAGGGTTGTGTAGGAGGGAAAATGGCATCAGAATGACAGACAAGATGAGTCACCTAGCAGTCTGTACCAGTCTGAAAGCAAAGCTCTAGGGTGAGAAGAGGATTTCTGCTTTGTGTCATCCAGGAGGTGAGGAGCCCCGATGTGGCAGTGCATTGTCAGAACTCTAAGTTGAGAGTATGTGTAGGCTCTTTCTAATCATGTCACAGGAGCCTTGTGATAGGGCTCCATAAGGAGGGAGGATGTAGGTTTCAGGAAAGCAGAATCTAAAAAAGGCAGTTAAGTGAGTGATGCTGAGCTGTTATACGGCAAGGAAATGTACTTCTCGGTCTCCTTACTGCAGTCTGCCCCGTTTTCCCCTCTTCTCAAATGCCCAATTCCCTCCTACCTCACCTTGCTACTCTCCTACTACAACTCAGCCTGCACACTTTACTCCTTTAAGGCCAACCTTCTCACTGTACATTGATCTTGTTTATCTTGCCACCAACCCCTCACCCATATCCTGCCTCTGACCTGGAACGCCCTCCCTCTTCAAATCCAACAGACAATTACTCTCCCCCACTTCAAAGCCTTATTGAAGGTACATTATTATTATTATGATATTTGTTAAGTGCTTACTATATGCCAAGCACTGTTGTAAGCACCGGGGTAATAATAATAATGATGGCATTTATTAAGTGCTTACTATGTGCAAAGCACTGTTCTAAGTGCTGGAGATTTCAAAGTGATCAAGTTGTCCCACGAGGGGCTCACAGTCATCATACCCATTTTACAGATGAGGTAACTGAGGAATAGAAAAGTTAAGTGGCTTGCCCGAGGTTACACACAGTGACAAGTGGTGGAGCCAGGATTAGAACCCACATCCTCTGACTCCTAAGCCTGTGCTCTTTCCACTAAGTCATGCTGCTTCTCTCCTCCAAGAGGCCTTCCCTGACTAAGCCCTCTTTTTCTTTTCTTCCACTCCTTCTGCATTGTTCTGACTTGCTCCTTTTATTCATCCCTGCTCCCAGCCCCAGAGCACTTAGGTACAGATCTGTAATTTTATTTATATTGTCTGTCTCCCCTCCAGACTGTAAGCCCATTGTGGGCAGGGAATGTGTCTGTTATATCCTCATATTGTATTGTCCCAAGTGCTTGTACAGTGCTCTGCTCACAGTAAGTGCTCAGTTACTATGACTGACTGATTCCTCTGGGGAGATCACTGGACCTGTTTTAAGAATCATGCTTTAGGGAAAGGGCATCCATGCAAATTTCACTTGAAACCTTTGCCAGGTTATGTGGATGTAAAGCAGTGTTCGCACAGTGGTATTTTTTCATTCATTCAATTGTGTTTATTGAGCACTTACTGTGTGCAGAGCACTGTACTAAGCGCTTGGGAAGTACAAGTCAGCAACATATGGAGATGGTCCCTACCCAAAAACGGGCTTACATCAGATCTGAAACAAAAGAAATCAAATCCAGTAAATGTCCAACCCCCTGCCTCAAGTCATCTTGGGGGCTTTCAGTCACTGGGGCAAGGACTAGCTCGATCTGGGTGGGTGAGCTCCTGGGTCTCTGATTCTTAGAAGGAGCCTAATGCATTTCAAAATTATCTGTGCAGGCACCGAAAGAATGGATTTCCTCTATTTATGCAATTCCAGGTTGGGTTTTTAGGTTGCCCCAATGAATGACAATGAAATAAAGATTACTGCTTCAGAAAATTCATTAAGATTCCTTGCAGTGCCACATCCATGAGAGTTGGGATAGAATTCCAGGAGAAGTATGTACTAAAATTAGTGACTTACACCGTCAAGCTTTGTCTAAGGCACCAACACCCCCTCCCACACTTTGGTGATACAGTGAAGAGCTTGGGGTCTGGGGCAATTATGCATCATGGTCTAGTGGAAAGAGCAGGGGCCTGTGAGTCAGAAGGTCCTGGATTTTAACCCCGGCTCCGCCACTTGTCTGCTGTGTGACCTTGGGTAAGACATTTAACTTCTCTGTGCTTCACTCGCCTCATCTGTAAAATGGGGATTAAGATTGAGCCCCTTGTGGGACAGGGGCTGTGCCCAATTTGATTATCTTGTATCTTCTCCAGTACTGAATACAGTGCCTGGTACATAGTGCTTAACAAATACCACAGTTGTTTTTGTTGTTGTTATTATGATGTTTGGCTCCACTAGACTCTGAGCATCCAGAGTAAGTCTCCATTACTTCCCTCTCTTAAAGTTTAATCTTCTTCTGAAGGGTCTTTAAGAGATCAGATTTGCAAAATTTAACTGAAAGAGAAGGGGAGATAAAGCCAGGCTACACTGGTAGATACTGATCACCCTCATCCTCAAACTTCACCTCTGGTTGGGTTGGTTGAGTTCAGTTCCAACCTTCCCTTGTTCATGCTGGCGCAGAAGGAGAAGGCAGGGTGCATCTCCAACCAGATCTCCATTTGGGTCTTTGTTCTCGTGATTCCTTCAGTTCTATTTATTGTGTACTTACTGTGTGCAGAGCACTGTACTAAGCGATTGGGAGAGTACACTACAACAATAAACAGACATGTTTCTTGCCCACAATGAGCTTGCAGTTCAGAGGAGAAGGTTATGGAGCACCTAGCACCCAAGCTCAGTGAAATAGGAGATTTCCTTTCTATGTCCTTGTGGGCAGGAAATATGTCTATCCAACACTCTGGTCTAGTGGAGAGCCTGGGCCTGGAAGTTAAAGAACCTAATAATAGTAATAAATATGGTATTTGTTAAGTACTTTCTATATTCCAGACAGTGTACTAAACACTGGGGTAGATACAAGCAAATTGGGTTGGACGAAATCCCTATTCCACATGGAGCTCACAGTCTCAATCATGGGTTCCAATCTCAGTTCTACCATTTCTCTGCTGTGTCTCCTTGGGCAAGACACTTAATTTCTCTGTGTCTCTTCTTTCTTTGGTCAAATGAGGATTCAATATCTGCTCTCCCTCCAAATTAGACTGTAAACCCCATGAGGGACCTGATGATCTTTTATCAAGCGCAGCACTTAGAACAGTTCTTGGCACAAAGTAAGCATGTAACACATACCACAATTATTATGATTATCATCATTTCCAACTCTACTGTATTGTACTCTCCCAAGTGCTCAGTGTAGTGCTCTGCACACAGTAAGTGCCCAATAAATGCCACTGATTAACTGACCAGTTGAATGCCCCTGGGAAGTACAGTTTTATGAAGAAATGTGTTTATAGGTCCTGTATTCCTGCACTGTTTCACAGTAGAGGAAAATTGAGACAGTTACTTGTGTGAAGTTAGGAATACCATCTGTCAATGAGAGATGGGTCTAGCCAAGCCCAGAATATATTTTTTCAGTCGAGGTCATATTCTAGTCAATCCTCCTGCTTCCAACAAAACCCACGCCAAAATCACCCCAATCAATCCATCATATTTATTAATTCACTCATTCAATTGTATTTCAGCTCTCACTGTGTGCAGAGTACTGTACTGAGTGCTTGTGAGAGTCCAGTATAACAGAGCAGATGGTGTTTCTCCTTTCCTTGCAGATCTCCAGGGGACAGCATTCCACAGCTTCCCCTGGTCACCTTTTCTCATACTTTACACTCCTAGAGATGAGTGAGCTGGAGAAGTAGCAGGGCAGTCAAGGTTGGGAGCCTTGGTCCACCTTCCAAATTGGCAGAGCAAAACCAGAAGCTCATTTTCAGATTCCAGTCCAGTGGCTTGGTGCCCTTTCTGGTGTCCTTGCCAGCTACGAGGTTGTCAGGTCACACTGCCTTTCATCTGTAGACCTGTGCCCAGCCCTCTCAGCCTCTGGAGAAGGGTTCTGTCCTTCAGTCACCATTCCCGGGATCTTAACCCCTTGTCTATCAGGAAGTTAGGCCTGATGTCTAGCTTAAGTCCTTTATGATGTAGCCTGTTGGTTGAGAGTGGATCACTTATAGGTTTTTATAGCCTCTTGGCTGCCATCGTTGATCTGGGCCACGTTTTATTTCATTATTGATTATTTTAATTCACTTATTTAAATTGTCTGTTTACCCCTCTAGACTGTAAGCTCTTTGTGGGCAGGGAATGTGTCTGTTATATTGTACTCTTCCAAGAGCGTAGTACAATGACCTGTGCTCAGTAAGTGCTCAATAAATACAATTGACTGACTTTTACTGGAACCCAAAGAGTGCGAGGCTAGACTCCTTCTTAACCCAAGGGACTTTTTGCTATAAAGATTATACTGGCTGTACTATTCAGGCAGTCTGTCAAAACCCAATTATTGCTTGGCATTCAGACCCCAGGGCTAAGGCCCAGCTAGCTTTGGATGGGCACCAGGCCGCATAAACAGATGGGCATGAATGACTCTTGATGGTGAATCATCTCTCCAGCCCCTGTGTATCAAGTGACTAATGTTTCGTTGAAAATACTGTGGTCCCTCTGGATGGGCCCTGTTTCTCTTAGAAGATGGTGAGTGTCCTACCATACTAATAGTGTGGTCAAAGCCCAATTCCAGATCGCAGGAATGTGAACTCTTTCCCAACTAATTGCTGGGGTTTTAGTGCCTAGAGGATGTATCAGTCTCACCATCAGTATTTGTGCTTAGGTAGTCCATTTTATCATCTTTTTCTCCATCCACCTCTCCCATTCATTCATTCAATTGTATTTATTAAGCTCCTATTGTGGGAGGAGCACTGTACTAAGTGCTTGGGAAAGTAGAATACAACAGTAAACAATGACAATCCCTGCCCACAACTAGCTCACAGTCTAGAGGTGGGGTGACACAGGCATCAACACAAGATTACAGATGAATACATTAGTGCTGTGGGGCTGGTCAGGTCAGGGGAAGAACAAAGGGAGCAAGTCAGGGAGATGCAGCAGGAGATGAGAAAAAGTGGGGCTGAGTCTGGGAAGGCCTCTTGGATGAGATGTGCCTTCAATAAGGCTTTGAAGCGGGGGAGAGTGATTGTCTGTTGGAGTTCAAGAGGAAGGGCATTCCAGGCCAGAGGCAAGATGTGTGCCAGGGGTCGGCGGTGAGACAGACGAGATTGAGGCACAGTGAGGAGGTTAGCACTAGAGGAGTGAAGTGGGCTGGGTTGTAGAAGGAGAGAGGCAAGGTGAGGTAGGAGGGAGCAAAGTGATTGAGTGCTTTAAAGCCAAGGGTGAGGAGTTTTGTTGCCGACTTGTACTTCCCAAGCGCTTAGTACAGTGCTCTGCACACAATAAGTGCTCAATACATATGACTGAATGAATATGGAGGTGGATCGGCAACCACTGGAGATTTTTGAGGAGGTGGGTGATGTCCTGAACATTTCTGTAGAAAGATGACCCAGACAACAGAGTGAAGTATGTACTGGAGTGGGGAGAAACAAGAAGTTGGGAGGTCAGCAAGGAGGCTTATGCAGTGGTCTAGGCGGGGTAGGATGAGTGACTGTATTAATGTGAAGGCCGTTTGGATGGAGAGGAAAGGGCAAATTTTAGTGATGCGAAGGTGGGATTGGCAGGATTTGGTGACGGATTGAAAATGTAGGTTGAATGAGAGAGGAGTCGAGGAAAATGGCCACGGTTATGGGCCTGTGAGGCAGGAAGGATGGTGGTGCCATCTACAGTGATGAGGAAGACAGGGAGAGGACAGAGTTTTAAGTTTGAAGACAAGGAGCTTTGTTTTGGACATGTTAAGTTTGCGGTGTTGGGAGAACATCTAAGTAGCGATGCCTTTGAAGGCAGGAGGAGATGTGACCCGGGAGAGAGATCAGGAAGAAATTTGGGTATCGTCTGTATAGAGATAGTAGTTGAAGCCATGGGAATGAAGGAGTTCTCCAAGGGAGTAAGTGTAGATGGAAAATAGGAAATCCGCACTGAACCTTGAGGGATCCCCACAGTTAGGGGGTGGGAGGCAGAGGAGGAACCCACAGACTGAGAATGAATGGCCAGAGAGATGAGGGAGAACCAGGAGACGAGAGAGTCAATAAAGCCAAGATTGGATAATGCTTCCAGGAGGAAGGGGTGGTCCACAGTGTCTAAGGCAGCTGAGAGGTCGAGGAGGATTCGAATGGAGTAGAGGCCACTGGATTTGGCAAGGAGGAGATAGTTGGTGACCTTTTGAGCAGACAGCTTTGGTGGAGTGAAGGGGCTGGAAACCAGATCGGAGGTGGTCCAAGGACAGAGTTGGAGGAGAGGAATATGAGACAGCAGGTTTAGATGACTTGCTCAAGGAGTTCAGAGAGGTTTGGTAGGAGGGAGATGGGGTAATAACTGAAGGGAGCCATGGAGTCAAGGGAGGGTTTCTTTAGGATGGGGGAGACATGGGCATGTTTGAAGGCAGTGCAGAAGAAACCATTGTAGAGTGAACAGTGGCAAAATGAATTAAATCAACTTCCCCAACAAGCCGTCTGTGGGGTGGTGGTGGTGGTATCACCATTCTGGAGGGTCATTTTTGGTCAGTATGGTGAATTCTAGCCACGTGACCAAATTGAAAGGTGAATGTTAGTTTGGACCCAGTTGGTGGAAAATACTAAGGAGGTGATACTGTTTGTGTAGAGTCATAGCCTTGGTTTCTAATCCTGGGCTAGTAAATACTTGTGAGGCACGGCAGCAAGTTTTGGACCTTAAGAAGGTCGCTCTTTGCAATACATTGATAGTGAAATACGTTGCCCATTATAGGGTTCAATCTGGTGTATTTTCTTTCCTCCCTGGTCTTTCCTTTTGAAACACAGCTGTTCGTACCTGTCAGCTGGGTTCAGACACTGCTCAGAGCAGAACAAAACCCTTGTGGGAATCCTTGGCATATCTATGACAGACTCTGTGAAAGCAATTACTGATTCATTCCCGGTAAAATGCTCTTGAAGTTAGGTCCGCTAATCCCCGGGCTCCATTTTGACAGAAATCTTGCTCCTTAGCAGATCTCCAGCCTGGTTAGCTGCTCTGGGTTTGGCTTTGTGAGGGAGGAGTGGGGTTTTAATGGGCTTCCTCAGGGAGAGAGGAGTAAGTCCTATTTTGTGAGAAGTAGGAGGGCTTTAGCACAAGATTTAGGCTTAGAATACAAAGGTGATCCTTGGAAATGTGGGAGAACCCCACCAGACTGGTCCTTAATGGAACGTTCTACCTGCAAATCCATCGTGGGTTGGGGGATTTATTGCCCTTCTTCAGCTGCTGTTGGCTTCAGAGACATCTGTCATTTGCCAGGCATTAAAAATAACTCTGGCTAATGGTATTCTCAAAATAACTGGCAGCGGAGTGTTCAGCAGAGGTGAAATGGCTACTAAAATTAGATTTCCAGAGTTGTTTTTTAAATTTAAAATTTTTGACCTACTTTTCTCTAAAGTTATGCTCACTTTCCAAATGACTCGCTCTTTCTCCGGTACCTCACGCTGCAACTGTTTATCTTTGCAGTAGTTACCACAATGGCCAGGCAAGATGCACTTTTTGGCTTCTCCAGGACTGTAGGTGGCAAAGAGGTGTATTTGCTCTTCTTTTAGGCTTTTACAAAGCATCAGGGAGTATTTATTTCAATTCATTCAATCATATTTATTGATCACTTAATGTGTGTAGAGCACTGTACTAAGCACTTGGAAAGTACACTTGGGCAACAGAGACAATCCCTGCCCACAACTGGCTCACAGGCTAGAAAGAGGGAGAAGGACATTAAAACAACTAAACAGGCATCAATAGTGTCAATATAAATAAATAGAATTATAGATCTATACACATCATTAATAAAATTAATAGAATAATAAATATGTACGTGTGTACACAAGTGAAACCATGGCTTGGGTATTAGGTATGTGTTTGAGTATCTTTCGGTTGTGATACTCTATGATTTTAGTAATATGTTGGGAGTATTGGCTTTTCCAAGAGAAACTTGGTTTGTTCTTTGGCCGGTGGAGTAAGACCAGTTAAGTGCATTCTTCCTCCAGCAGCGGACAGCTGAGAGGGATCATTTCAGTTTGGGTCCTATTTGCCTACAAAACTGTGTCTGGAAAGTAATGTGGTCCAGTGGGAAGTCTGAGAGTCGGGGCCTGGGTTCTAATCCCAGCAATGCCTCTTGCCTGCTGGGTGACCTTGGGCAAATCACTTGATTTCTCTGCCTGTTTCCTCATCTGTAAAATGGGAATCCTGCTTCCCTCCTCCTTAAAGGGTGAGCCCCGTGTGAGATAGGGACTCCACCCCAGCACTTAGTATAGGGCTTGGCAAATAGTAACGTGGCTTAGTGGAAAGAGCATGGGCTTGGGAGTCAGAGGACATGGGTTCTAATCCTGGCTCTGCCACTTGTCTGCTGTGTGACCTTGGGCAAGCCACTTAACTTTTCTGGGCTTCAGTTACTTCATCTGTAAAATGGGAATTTAAACTGTGAGCCCTATGTGGGACAACCTGATTACCTTATATCTACCCTAGTGCTCAGAACAGTGCTTGGCACATTGTAAGTGCTTAACAATTATTATTATTATTAAAGTACTATTATTATAGTCATTATTATAAAATTCCCACTTTTTTCCTCCAACTTTTCATTTTTATTTTTACTTCCCTCTCTAACTCTTCAAATAGTGATGATTTCAAGTGCAGGTAAAAATGCATGCAAGTTTCTATAACATTGCCTTCCCACTGAGTTTGTTTAAACACCCAATTACACTGCTCTGTGTGTGTGTGTGTGTGTGTGTGTGTGTGTGTGTGTGTGTGTGTGTGAGAGAGAGAGAGATACTCAACTGATTTATGAAGTTGGTGAGGAAACATCACTGTTCGTTTGAGGCCTCAAGGCCCCTGACCTCTCACCCATGTCCTGCCACTGTCCTGGAATACCCTCCCTCTTCATATCTGACAGATAATTACTCTCCCCCACTTCAAAGCCTTTTTAAAGGCACATCTCCTCCAAGAGGCCTTCCCTGACTAAGCCCTCCTTTCCTTTTTTTTTTCTGATTCCCTTCTGCATCACCCTTGCACTTGGATTTGCTTCCTTTTTTTCACCCCCTCCCTCAACCCCACAGCCCTTACATACATTGTTTGTCCCCCCCGTTTAGACCAAAGCCTCATTGTGGGCAGGGGACATGTCTGCCAACTCTGTTATATTGTACTCTCCCGAGCCTTTAATACAGTGCTCTGCACACAATAAGCCTCAATAAATATGATTGGCTCAGATTTTCCTCATTCACGATCACAGGTTGTTCCTGTTATTTCTAATAATGATAGTAATTATTATTATTATCATGATATTTAAGTGCTTACTATGAGCCAAGTGCTGTACTAAGCACTAATATATATACAAGATCATCAGGTTGGACACATTGTCCCTGTCCCCTTGGGGCTCACCAGGATTTGGAGGTGACAGGGTTGCAAACCATGAGGTGGCTGTTCATTAAAGACTGTTTGCTAATCAGATCACTAGTTCATTCTAGAGGATTTTCAGGGGCTTCATTCCTACCAAATAATTGCACTTAAGCATGTTCAGGATTCAACTATCAGGCTTCTGTAGAAACTTAATTCAGTCAGTCAATCAATTGTATTTATTGATTACTTTACTGTGTATAGAGCACTGTACTAAATACTTGGAGAATACACAGAGTTTGTAGACACATTCCTTGGCCACAGTGAGCTTATTTCTTTCTATGTGGTTCTAGATAGCCCTCTGTAGGACCTGTGAAAGCCCCTCTCCTCAGAGACACTTCCAGGGAAGGTCTTAACTTCACACCTGACTCAGTTAACCAGAATTTTGGACTAACTTGTTCTACCTAATCCCCCACCCTAGTGTTCACTACTTTATATTTGTCTAAATGGGGCCCTGAGTCACTGATGAAGGTGTTTTTTTCAAAGGTTAGGAAAGATAACCTAATTTGTGTGTGTGTGTGCGTGCGCGCTTGTGCTTCTCTTTGGTGCACCTCAGTCTGCCTAATCTCTCATTGCCCTTGGCACTGCACAAGCAACTGTCTCTCTAATGAATTCTTTTATACAAGGTCTTGGAGAAGGAACATTGTCCAATTCATTCATTCATTTATTTAATTGTATTTATTGAGTGCTTACTGTGTGCAGAGCACTGTACTAAGCTCTTGGGAGGTACAAGTCGGTAACATATAAAGACGGTCCCTACCCAACAATGGGCTCACAGTCTAGAAGGGGGAGACAGACAACAAAACAAAACATGTAGACAGGTGTCAAAATAGTCAGAACAAATAGAATTAAAGCTATATGTACATCATTAACAAAATAAACAGTAAATATGTACAAGTAAAGGGCTTGGGAGTCAGAAGGACCTGGGTTCTAAACCCAGTTCCATCACTTGTCTGCTGTGTGGCCTAGGACAAATCATTTCACTTCTTTGTGCCTGAATTACCTCATCTTTGAAATGGGGATTAAGACTGTGAGCCCCGTGTAGAGAAGCAGCGGGGCCTAGTGGATAGAGCACAGATCTGGGAGTCAGAAGGTCATGGGTTTTAATCCCAGCTCTGCCACTTTGTTGTGTGACCTTGGGCAAGTCTTCTAGACTTGACTAGGCTTGCTCTAGACTTCTAGACTGTGAGCCCGTTGTTGGGTAGGGACCCCTCTGTATGTTGCCAACTTATACTTCCCAAGTGCTTAGTTACAGTGCTCTGAACACAGTAAGTGCTCAAATATGATTGAATGAATGAAGTCACTTCGCTTCTCTGGGCCTCAGTTACCTCATCTGTAAAATGGGGATTGAGACTGTGAACCGTATGTGGGACAAGGGACTGTGTCCAACCTGATTTGCTTGTATCCCTCCCAGTGCTCAGAACAATGCCTGGCATGTAGTAAGCACTCAACAAATGCCATTATTATTATTATTATTATTATTATTATTATTATTATTATTATTATGTGGGACAGGGACTGTGTCCAACCTGATTACTTGGTATTAACCCCAGTGCTTAGAACTGTACCTGACACAGAGTAACCACTTAACAAATACCATAAAAAAAATCACAGATTGGAAGCTGGTCTATCAATTCATTCATTCATTTAATCATATTTATTGAGCGCTTACTGTGTGCAGAGCACTGTACTAAGCACTTGGGAAGTACAAGTTGGAAACATATAGAGACGGTCCCTACCCCACAACAGGCTCACAGTCTATCAATCTCATGGGGACTCTCCCCATGACTTTCCAATCACCGTAGACAGCTCCACCACCCTTCCTGTCTCACAAGCCCATAACCTTGGTCTTATTCATGACTCCTCTTTCTCTTTCAACCCACATATTCAATCTATCACTAAATCCTGTTGGTTCAACTTCCACAACTTTGCTAAAATCTGTACTTTCCTCTCCAGACAACCTGCTACCATGTTAATCCAAGCATTTATCCTATTCTAGGCTTGAGCACTTATCAGCTTCCTTGTTGACCTCACTGCCTCCTCTCTTTCTCCACTCCAGATTGTATTTCACTCTGCTGCCCAGATCATTTTTGTTCAGTCCGTGTTTCCCCACTCGTCAAGAAACTTCAGTGCTTACCCATCTACCTCTGCATCAAACAGGAGCTCCTTACCATTGGCTTTAATGCCCTCAATCACCTTGCCCCCTCCTACCTCACCTCACTACTCTCCTACTACAATCCAGCCTGCGCATTTAGCTCCTCTAACCTTCTCACTGTACCTCAACCTCATCTGTCTCATTGCCAACCTCTCGTCCTGCCTCTGTCTTGGAACGCCCTCCATTTTCATATCTTACAGACAGATACCTTCCCCACCCTCAAAGCCTTATTGAAGGCACATCTAATCCAAGTTCTTCCCTGACTAATCTTTCACTTCCTCTTCCCATTCCTTTCTGTGTTACCCTGACTTGCTCTCTTTATTCACCCCTCCACCGACCTCCCCCCCCAGCACTTATGTACATATCCATAAGTTATTTATATTGTGTGTCCCCCCCCCCCTACACTGTAAGCTTGCTGTGGGCAGGGAACATGTGTTGTACTCTCCCAAGTGCTTAGTACAGTGCCTTGCACTCAGTAAGAGCTCAAAAAATACAATTGATTCTCTAGCCCCACACCATACTTTGCAGTGTCTCCCAAACCAGAAAGTCCACTATGGAATCCAAATTACTTTTAGAAATAGGAAGATGGCCTGCTGGAATGACCTTGGACAAGTCATTGCCGAATTGTACTTTCCAAGTACTTTACAGTGCTCTGCACATAGTAAGTGCTCAAATGAATGAATGAAGTCATTAACCTCTTAGAAATAGTAGCAGCAAGTAGTAGTAGCAGGGAAGCAGCATGGTTTAGTGGATAGAGCACGGGACTTGGAGTCGGGGGACCTGGGTTCTAATCCTGGCTCCTCCAGTTGTATGCTGTGTGACCTTGGGCCAGTCACTTTATTTCTCTGTACCTCAATTACTGCATCTGTAAAATGGGGATTGAGACTGAGCCCCACGTGGAACTGGGACAGGGACTGGGTCCCAACTTGATTGGCTTATATCTACCCTGCACTTAGAACAATGGTTGACACATAGTAAGTGCTAGTAAATACCATCAGTTATTTTGTATTCACTTGGTGCAGCGCACCATCATAAGTGCTCCAGAAGGACAGAATAAAAACGTGACACCTCTTTCAAAAGGTTCTATTTATAACTACAGGGGTAACAATATTTTTTTATTTAAGTGCTAAAGACTGGTGAGTACTGAGTGCTAAATGGGAATCAGGTACTTGCTCACTAGCTTGTGAGTTCTGGGTGGTACAAGGAATGTGGTACAAAAAGAACACAAGTGCCATGATTGATACCCAATAAAAATACAAAATAGAAGAGAATTTGGAGGTTCCAAATAGGATGCAAAGGCTCTGAAGACATTAACTTGCTAGACCTCGGGCACATCTTGTCACTTATCTGGTTTTAATTTCCCCAACTACAAAAGGAGGAAATTATTCATTCCTCCTAGTTAATGTCTGAAGAGGGTTTCAGGTCTTTTGTGCGCAAGGGGCTTGGGAAATGTTAATAACATTGATATGATTTCTGGCTCCCGAAAAATTCCTGGGACTGTAAATTGGAAGGCCACATCTCATGAATTAATTAATCACTGGTATTTATTGTGTCCTTATTAGGGGCAGAACACTGTACTAAGCACTTGGGAGGGTACAGTAATACAGAGGTAGAAGACAAGTTCCCTGTCCACAACTAGCTCCCAATCTGATAAGCTCTATGTTTCTCTGTATCTGGAAAAGATGGATGGTCCCTAATCTCTTAGGGGGATTTGAATTTAGAAACTCCAGCTGCAAGGGAGTCACCTGGAAAGGAAATCTACTTTCTCTTCCAAGTAACAGCTAAGATAAAGTTTTTCCTAGATCAACATCATGGTGGCAGTGAAATATAAAATTACTCAAACGTGTAGAACAATTTTCCACACAGTCCAAGGGAAGGAACTACACAAATTCTTTAGGATGCCACAAATACCAAGTCTGATGAAGAGCTTGGGTTTCGGTGTCAGAAAATTTCAACCTTGTAGGATAAGCATCCTTTCCTCTGGCAGACTGGGAGAAAATTTCCCTATTGTTACAGATTCATTCATTCAATCATATTTATTGAGTGCTTACTGTGTGCAGAGCACTGTACTAAGCACTTGGGAAGTACAAGTCGACAACATATAGAGACGGTCCCTACCCAACAATGGACTCACAGTCTAGAAGGGGGAGACAGACAACAAAACATGTAGACAGGTGTCAAAGTCATCAGAACAAATAGAATTAAAGCTATATGCACATAATTAACAAAATTAATAGAATAGTCAATATGTACAAGTAAAATGGAGTAATAAATTTGTACAAATATATGTACAATTGCCGTGGGGAGGGGAAGGAGGTAGGGCAGGGGGGATGGAGAGGAGGAGAGGAACAAGGGGGCTCATTCTGGTAAGGCTCTTGGAGGAGGTGAGCTCTCAGGACTTTGAAGGGAGGAAGAGAGCTAGCTTGGCAGATGTGTGGAGGGAGAGCATTCCAGGCCAGGGAAAAGACGTGGGCCAGGGGTCGATGATGGGACAGGTGAGAACGAGGTACAGTGAGGTTAGCAGCAGAGGAGCGGAGGGTGCGGCCTGAGCTGTAGAAGGAGGGAAGGGAGGTGAGGTAGAAGGGAGCGAAGTGATGGAGAGCCTTGAAGCCGAAAGTGAGGAGTTTTTGCTTGATTCGTAGGTTGACAGGAAGCCACTGGAGATTTTTGAGGAGGGGAGTAACATGCCCAGTGCGTTTCTGCAAAAAGATGATCCTGGCAGCAGAGTGAAGTATAGACTGAAGTGGGGAGAGACAGCAGGATGGGAGATGAGAGAGGAGGCTGATGCAGTAAACCAGTCGGGATAGGATGAGAGATTGAACCAGCAAGGTAGCAGTTTGGATGGAGAGGAAAGGGTGGAACTTGGTGATGTTGTGGAGGTGAGACCGGCAGATTTTGGTGATGGATGTGTGGGATGAACAAGAGAGTGGAGTCGAGGATGACACCAAGGTTGTGGGCTTGTGAGACGGGAAGGATGGTAGTGCCATCTACAGTGACGGGAAAGTCAGGGAGAGGGCAGGGTTTGGGAGGGAAGATAAGGAGTTCAGTTCAGATGGGAACTGTCTTTTATAAATATTGTCATCATCTGTCAATAGTGTTGAACACTTATTGTGAGAAGAGCACTGTATTATATGCTTGGGAGAGTACAATACAATGGAGTTGGTAGGCACAATGCCTGCTCTTAAAGAGCTTGAGTCTAGAGGAATTTTTCATGAATCAACAGCTCTACATAGATGGCTAAAATAGGTAGTGTGGGGAATTGCAAAGGAAGGAGGCACAGCCCTCATCCTTGAAGATTTTGTAGCCTAATGGAGAATACAGAAATCAGTGACACTTACTGAGTGCTAACTATGAGCAGTAAGTACTTGATGACAGAAGATGGGATGTTCTGCAGATGGTGTGTCCATGGAGTCGCTATAGGTCGGAAATGACTCGACGGCATGTGAAGAAGACCATGTGCAGAGCACTGTACTAAGTGCATGGGAGAGTACAGTACAACAGAGTTAGCAGGCACATTCCCTGCTTATTAGGAGAAACCTATAAACCACACACAGCCACTTATAGCTGAAACTTTATCCTGGAATGGGCCAATTTATTTCTGGGTTTAGATAGTGCTTTCCTCTTTCATTCATTCGATCTTATTTATTGAGCACTTACTGTGTGCAGAGTACTGTACTAACTGTAACGTTCATTCATGTTGCCCCTAACTTGGTAACTCCATAAAGTGGCTGATTTGAATTTTATGCTCTCTCTCTGCTGCTACTCTATTGACCTGTGATGGGAATGCTAATAATCAGAGAAATGGTCAAACGGTAGATAGGCAAGAGGAGACAAAGCAAAGGCCTTGTATAGTTGTGTGTTGTTTATGTGAGCCAGGTGACACTCCCTCAAAATAGTGATGGATTTCCTAATTACAGGTGTTTCACAGATTCACAGCTCTAAATCAATTTCCCTGAACTCTTTCAGACATGTGCATGTGTTTAGAATGAAAACTCACTTGAAAGAATCAATGGAAGGGGCAGAAGGACCTGAAATTTCCTGTGTACCATCTACTTGATAGCTGGGGAAAACTTCGTACTTGAAAACAACATACCGTAGAATCAGGTTGAACCATTTCAGGGAATGGTGAGTAGTGTGACACTAGAAATGTCTTGAGCCACTAGAATAGAAAGCCAGTCTCCCCAATCAGTCAGTGGTATCAATCAGTCAGATTTATTGAGCACTTCTTGTGAGCAGTGCTTAGAAAACTTAGAGAAGCAGCGTGGCTCAGTGGAAAGAGCCCAGGCTTGGGAGTGAGAGGTCATGGGTTCTAATTCCGGCTTTGCCACTTGTCAGCTGTGTGACTTTGGGCAAGTCAATTAACTTCTCTGAGCCTCAGTTACCTCATCTGTAAAATGGGGATTAAGACTGTGAGCCCCACGAAGGACAACCTGATCACCTTGTAGCCCCCCACCCCCCAGCGCTTAGAATAGTGCTTTGTACATAGTAAGTGCTTAACAAATGCCATTATTATTATTATTTTTATTATTGACTGGACCAAAGTCCAAATCAACTTCATAAAAATGTAGTTTTGGGGTCACTTGAAAGAGAAAGTCTCCAATTATGTCCTGCATATTTTAATTCAGTGTTCAGTCATAGAAATCTTGACTTTGTTGTTTTGTTTAGTTTTAATGCTCCTGTGAGTGTTTTTATTTGTAAAGCAATCAATCATATAAAGTGTTTACTGTGTGGAGAGCACTGTACTAAGCACTTGGGAGAGTTGGTAGACACGTTCCCTGCCCACAAGATCTGGCAGTCAAGAAGACTCACAGAGCTTGCTAATGAAGGAAACAGTGGTCAGAGCTCTTAAAAATATTTATTTCTTGGGCATTACTTGGACTGAGGACCCAGGTATAGATTTGGAGACCCTGGCCCATACCCTTGTTACAGGAGATACTCAGAGTTTATTGATATTCTGTCAGTCAGTTATACAACCTCTGTCTCAGCAGGCTCCCATAGTAAGCACCCTTTCGTACTCAGTAAACACCCCTGAAATCACTGTTGACTGTAGGGTCAGTTACATTGCAAGTACTGTAAAACCAGGCAGGAGGTCACTTAATATGCTCTTGTTACTCAGTAACTATGAAATATGGAATAGAGCCACCTTCTTAATGTCCACAGGAGATTCTGTTAGATTCTTCATAAGCGATAAGAGAATGGCACATTCTGGCCCCAACATGTCATAAGAGTAGGGTTAGAAAGACAGCTCTACTAGTCAGGACAGCTCAGAATAATTTGGGCAAAGAGTTGAGGAGCTAAAGGATTTTAGACGCAAGTAGGAATTTTGACAGGTGAAAGTTTGGAATAACCAAATCTGTTTTTGTTAATTTAATAGAAAATAATTCAAGTGAGACATTGGTTAGCGATTCCTATCTCTCACCGAATCCTTCCCGACTCCAGGCTCTAGGAGCCACAGTCAGCATTGTTTTACCACCACCATGAAACAGGTGATCAGCTGATATTCTGCAGTGGAGTCAGCTGCCTCAAACTCTGGAGGAAGCCAAAGTTGAATTCACAAACAACCCAAGATGGACAGCTACAAACTCCAGGCCCAAGCAGGAAGCGGGACCCAGTATTGAACCCTGGAGCATTCTGGAGTGGTGTTTGGAGTGTTTTGCACTCTTATTGTCTAGGACAAGTTCAGAGACCCACCAGTTTTTGACTTTGAAGCTAGACTGGGAAGAGATCTGTAATTTATTTATTACATATCTGTAATTTGTTAGAGAAGCAGCATGGCGTAGTGGATAGAGCATGGGCCTGGAAGTGTGAGTTCTAATTCTGGCTCTGCCACTTACCTCATCTGTAAAATGGGCATCAGGATTGGGAACCCCACGTGGGACAGGGACTGTGTCCATCCTGATTTGCTTGTTTACACCCCAGCACTTAGCATAGTGGCTGGCACATAGAAAGTATTTAACAAATACCATAATTATTATTACTATTTATTTATATCAATGTCTGTCTCCATCCTTTAGACTGTAAGTTCTTTGTAGGAAGGGAATATGTCTGTTTATTGTTGTACTCTCCCAAGCGCTTAGTACAGTGCTCTCCACAGTAAGCAACCAATAAGTGTTATTGAATGACTGAGTTAAGAAATGGGTGCAAGGGGAGTGCAGAGTTGGAAGAGAGGTACCAGTGCAACCCATATGACTCCCTGAGAAGCAGAATGGCGTAGTGGATAGAGCACAGGCTTGGGAGTCAGAAGGTTATGGGTTCTGAATCTGACTCTGCCAGTTGTCTGCTGTGTGACCTTGGGCAAGTCACTTTACTTCTCTGGGCCTCAGTTCCCTCATCTGTAAAATGGGGATTGAGACTGAGTGTCCCACATGGGACAAGGACTGTGTCTACACTGATTTGCTTCTATCCCTCCCAGCACTTAGAACAGTGCCTGGCATGTAGTAAGCACTTATCAAATGCCATTATTATTATTTTGTCAGAAATCAGAAATAGGCCTGAGCTTTGGGCTGGAGGAGAAGGGTCCCAGGAACTGTGTTGGTAGATAGATCTCTGCCTCGCTGTGTGCCAGGGACAGTGATGATTCTTTTCCTTCTCCTCCCCACTGCAGTAGCTCCTCTATTCCATTCCAGATCAGACAGCCCAGACCCTCAAGACTAGACAGATGAAATTGCTGTAGATTGATGGAATGCATTACGGGGAAATGGTGCCTAGCTGTCTCTAGCCCCCAGATCTCATCTGCACAATCTGGATCTCTTCAATCAGCAAGCTGCCATAATGCCATGTGGCTGGGTCCCTGCTGCCGCTTTCCAATGAGGTTAGTCAGATGTAGTGCTCCCCAAGAAGTGTTGGCCAGAGTTCCTCTCTAGACTGGGAGCTGGTTGTGGGCAGGGAATGTGTCCCTTCTATTGTTATATCGTTAGTCTCCCAGGAGCTTAGTACAGTGCTCTGCACACAGCAAGCGCTCATATCTATTCTATTTATTTTATTTTGTTAGTATGTTTGGTTTTGTTCTCCGTCTCCCCCTTCTAGACTGTGAGCCCACTGTTGGGTAGGGACTGTCTCTATATGTTGCCAACTTGTACTTCCCAAGCGCTTAGTACAGTGCTCTGCACACAGTAAGCGCTCAATAAATACGATTGATTGATTGAATAAATCTGATTCACCTACAGACGGGCAGTCTGGTGATGGCTGCTCATGGTTGTTGGCTTGCAAGGTTATTATTATCACTTATAGCATTTAAGTGCTTACTATGTGTCAAGCCCTGTTCTAAGCTCTAGGGTAGATTCAAGTCAATCAGGCCGAATGCAGTCCCTGTCCCACATGGGGCTAACAGTCTAAGTAGGAAGGAGAACAGGTATCGAATCCCCCATTTTACAGTTGAGAAAATTGAGGCACAGAGAAGTTAATTGACTTGCCCAATGTCACAGTTTAGGTAAGCGGAGGTGCTGGAATTGGAATCCAGTTCTTCTGACTCCCAGAACGCACTGCTGTCCATGAGGATTAGACTGTGAGCTTGTTGTTGGGTAGGAACCGTATCTATATGTTGCTGACCTGTACTTCTCAAGCGCTTAGTACAGTGTACTGCACACAGTAAGCACTCAATAAATATGATTGAATGAATGAATGCTGCAGGGTGTACCTTTACCTGTATTAAACCACCACAACCTGCTTTCTGCTTCAACAGAAATGCAGGTGCCATAACCTCCCTGAAGCTGGGTAAATATTGACTTTACGATGAAGAGCAAGGCACCGGGTGTTTGCTGATGAGTCAGGAGGTGTTGAACATCCAACAGCTATTTCCCAGAAAGCGATCAGCCCAGATTATATGTGGTGACGTGGCAACATTGATCCCTTATCTTTATGGTTGGGTTTGATGGGAAAGACCCCAGAAGGGAAGAGACACAGGCTTTAGTGGCTGGGAGAATACCCAGCATGGCCTAATGAATAGAGCACAGGCCTGGGATTCAGAAGGACCTGGGTTCTTGTCCTGGATCTACCATTTGTCTGCCGTGTGACCTTGGGTAAGTCACTTCTCTTGGCCTCAGTTATCTCATCTGTAAAATGGGGATTATGACTGTGAGTCCCATGGGGGACATGGACTGTTTTGATTACCTTGATTCCACCCCAGTGCTTAGTACAGTGCCTGGCACATGGAAAGCGCTTAACAAATACCATAAAAAAATAAAAATGCTTACGGGACAAAGGATCTGTATCTATCACCTTAAAGGGTGGCGTTGAACCTCAGGACCTATTCTCCCTCCCCTATTATGTTGCCTATGCTGAACTTGGATCTTTACCCTTTAGGAACTTGATATTCATCCCACTCTCAGTCCCACAGCACTTAAGTACATATCCTTAATTTAATATTTGACTCCCCCTCTAGACTGCAATCTAGGGAATGCTCTACCAAGTCTATTGTATGTACTCTTCCAAATGCTGTACTGTAGGGCTCTACAGTGGAAAGCACTTAACAAATACCACTGATGGATCATTGAAAAAATGCAAAAGAATCCAGCTCAGAGATCACTCCTCACAAGGCTGGGAGAGTTTAGCCTTAATGGCCTGCCCAAGCCTGTCCCATAGCAGAGGAGACTGCCAAAGGTAATACTCATTTTTCTGGGTCTCACTTATCCAAGCACTTTACACGCAGCAGATAAATTCTTCCCTCTGAGCTCCACCTGAGTTAAATCAAAACGGCAACCTAACATTCAGTATCGTCCCACATTTATCCAGTCCTCTCCTGTGAGCCCAAATGAAGCACATCACCTTCCAGAAGCATCACTCAGCTCACAGCTATCTCTCCACTCTTTAATCCTTGGCTGGCTTTCTGTATCCTTCCAAATCGAGCTTTAAAACTCTCCATCAACTCCCCCAATATGACTCTTCTGGCCTTACACACATTTTCCCCTAAATCACCCTCTTTGTTCCTCCCAAATTAACCTTCTAGCTTTACCTTGATGATGATGATGATGAAGATGATGTCAAGCACTTACTATGTGCCAGACACCATACTAAGTACTGTGGTAGATAAAGATAATCAGGTCAGATACAATCCCTGGCCCACCCAGGGGTATACAATACGGGGGGAGGAAGAACAGGCATTGAATCCCCGCTTTACATATGAGGCAACTGAGGCACAGATAAGTTAACTGACTTGTTCAAGGCCACCCAGCAGGCCACTTCTGGAACCAGAATTAGAACTCAGGTCTTCTGACTCCCTAGCCCAGGCACTTTCCACTCGGTCATGCTATGCCACGAGACTCTCACTTCCATCCCTTCATGCTTTCCCCTGGCTTAGACTCCCTTCCTCCCCTCCCCATATCTGATATACAACAGACCTCTCACAATGAAAAACTTCCTGAGATCCACATCTTTGGCAATTCCTTTCCTGATGAATTCCCAGCTTTCCAAATCATTGAAACCCACCAAGCATGTCTAGCACACATCCATTTTTACCCATCCTTAGCACTTAGCTAGACACATTTATTCAACTGCACATTCAATTAGTTATTTTGGTTACTCTGTTGACACTGTCTCCCCATTTGAGCGTAAGCTCCTTGTGAGTAGGCGATATGTCACTGCATTATTCTGTCCTTCCCAAACACCTAGTACAGGGCACTGCACCAAGTGAGAAGCAGTGTGGCCTAGTGGAAAGAGCACGGGTCAAGAAGTTAGAGGACATGGGTTCTAATCCCATGTCTGCTGTGTGACTTTGGGCACGGCACGTCACTTCACTTCTCTGGGCCTCAGTTACCTCATCTGTAAAATGGAGATTATCTGTGAGCCCCAAGTAAGACAAGGACTGTGTCTGATCTGATTACCTTGTATCTATCCCAGTGCTTAGAACAATGTTTGGCACATATTATGATGATGATGATATTTGTTAAGCACTTAATATGCGCCAAGCACTGTTCTAAGTGCTGGGGTAGATAAAAAGTCATCAGGTTGTCCCATGTGGGGCTCACAGTCTTCATCCCGAATTTTACAGATGATGTAACTGAGGCACAGATACATGAAGTGACTCACCCAAGGTCACACAGCTGACAATTGGCAGAGCTAGAATTAGAACACATGACCTTTGACTCCCAAGCTTGAGCTGTTTCCACTAAGCCACGTTGCTTCTCATAATAGAGGTATTTGTTAAGTGATTACTATGTGCCAAACATGTACTAAGCGCTGGGGTGGATACAAACAAATCGGATTGGACACAGTCCCTGTTCCACATGGGGCTCACAGTCTCAATCCCCCTTTTACAGTTGAGGTAACTGAGGTCCAAAGAAGTGAAATGACTTGCCCCATATCACAAAGCAAGTATGAGGTGGAGCTGGGATTAAAACCCAGGTGAATTTTATGATGATGATGATGTGGGTGTTTAGCAAATGTTAGTACTGCTGTTACTGCTGCTTTCGTAGACCCAACTGATCAGTGCACTTTACCTCAATGTGCACTTCAGATTTAATTGTCATGGGTGTATGCTCACCTCCTTAGAATTATGCCACAAACAATAGGTTCTCAATAATTGTTTTTGATGACTCTTCAAAAATAACTTCCCCTTTTCTCCTCCCTTTCTTCCTGACATTCCACTTAGTACAACGTCCTGGGCACTCACACTAATTGATGATGATTAAATAGAATTATTTACATCTCAGAGGAGCCATTGAGGCTCCCTAGACATCAGAGATCTTTCAGATCTGACCTGAATTTATGCAGATGGTCAGCATATTGCATTTCAGGAGGTAGAGGGAATCTAATGCTAAAAATGCACATATCATAGGCATTGCTTTCTCCCTCTTTCTTCACTGGTGCCTTCAGTATGTCCATGTCATATCTTTAGATGCTTTCACATATTAAAAGCTAATGCTTAGATCCACTTTTTTTTTTCCATTAGTGAAATTGAAAAGCGAATCTGTTCTCATTTTTAACCTTAGTTGTGGGGAGTGGTGGAAAGTGCCACCTGGTTCCAGAAAGAGAGAGTGAGAGAAAGAACTTCATTCATTCAATCATATTTATTGAGCATTTTGTCTAGAGCACTGTACTAAGTGCCTAGGAAGTACAGTTCAGCAGCAAAGAGACAATCCCTGCCTACAACAGGCTCATAGTCTATAAGGTGGGGAGACAGACATCAAAACAAGTAAACTAGCATCAGTAGCATCATTATAAATAGAATTGTAGATATATGCACATCGTTAATAAATATAATTATAAATATGTACATATACACACAAGTGCTGTGGGGCGGGGAGGGGGGATGGAGCAAAGAGAGCTGTTTGGGGAAATGGGGAGGGAAGGGGGAGCAGAGGAAAAGGGGGGTTTAGTTTGGGAAGGCCTCCTGGAGAAGGTGACTTTTCAGTAGGGCTTTGAAGATAAAAATGTGGTAGTTTGGCAGATTTGAGGAGGGAGGGTATTCCAGGCCAGAGGTAGGATATGGGCCAGGGGTCGATGGCAGGACAGATGAGAATGAGGCACAGTGAGAAGGCTAGTACCAGAAGAGTGGAGTGTGTGGGCTGGACTGTAGAAAGAGAGAAGGGAGGTGAGGTAAGAAGGGGCAAGGTGATGGAGTGCTTTGAAGCCAATAGTGAGGAGTTTTTGCTTGATAAGAAGGTTGATAGGCAACCACTGGATATTTTTGAGGAAGGGGGGCAGGGTGCTCAGAACATTTCTGAAGCAAGGTAATGCGGGCAGCAGAGTGAAGTATGAACTGAACTGGGGAAAGACGAAGGTTGGGAGGTCAGAAAGGATGCTGATGCAATAATCCAGTTGGTAAATGATGAGTGATTATAGTAACATGATAGTGGTTTGGATGGAGAGGAAAGGGTGGATCTTGGCGATATTGTGAAGGTGAAACCAGTAGGTTTTGGTGACAGATTGGATACGTGGGGTGAATGAGAGAGCGGAGTCAAGGATGACACCAAGGTTGTGGGCTTGTGAGACGGGAAGGATGGTAGTGCCATCCAGTGTCAGAAAAGTCAGGGAGAGGACAGGGTTGGAGAGGGAAGATAGGGAGCTCAGTCTTGAACATGTTGAGTTTTAGGTGACAGGAGGACATCCAGGTGGAGATGTCCTGAAGGCAGGAGGAGATGTGAGCCTGGAGGGAGGGAGAGAGAACAGGTGAGGAGAGGTAGATTTGGGTATCATCCAAGTAGAGATGATAGTTGAAGCTGTGGGGGCGAATGAGTTCACCAAGGGAGTGAGTATAGATGGAGAACACAAGGGGACCAAGAACTGACCCATGACGAACCCCTACAGTTAGGGGATGGGAGGGGGAGGAGGAATCAGCAAAGAAGATTGAGAATGAGCAGCCAGAGAGATAAGAGGAGACCCAGGAGAGGACAGAGTTCGTGAAGCCAAGGTGCGATAACATGTTGAGGAGAAGGGGATGGTCGACAATCAAAGACAGCTGAGAGGTCAAGGAGGATTAGGATGGAGTAGGAGCCATTGAATTTGGCAAGAAGGAGGTCACTGGTGACCTTTGAGGGGGCGGTTTCACTGGAGTGGCAGCGACAAAAGCCAGATTGGAGGTGGTCCAGGAGAGAAGTAGTTTTTTAGGCTGGGGGAGACGTGGGCATGTTTGAAGGCAGAGGAGAAGAAGCCATTGGAGTGTGAGTGGTTGAAGGTAGAAGTTAAGGAGAAGAGGAGGGAAGGGGTGAGTTTCTATAAAGGGGCGGAATGGGGTCCCTAGATGTCTTTCCCGGCCTTGATTTGTCCTTCATTATACCTGGGATTCTGAGGACTTTGTTCTTCAGTGAGAGGGAGCTTGCTGGTGTTCTTTAGACTCACTCAAAAGAATGTGCAGTAAAATGATCAGAAATGCCTTGTTCAAGGTGCTATAGTTGTCTTTCAGTTTGCAGGTAATGCTACCAACTTTGCTGCCTCTATGAGAGTGAGTGCCTTTAAGAGAATCTCTTGATACTATTAAAAGTCATTACTAGTGATATTTATGGAGCACTTATTGTGTGCAGAGCACTGTACTAAATGCTTGAGAGAGTAATCACTTGTGAGAAGCAGCACGGTCTGATAGAGCGGGGGCTTGGGAACTGGGATGTTCTAATCCCAGTTCTACCACTTGTCTGCTGTGTGACCTCGAGTAAGTCACTTAACTTCTCTTTAACTCAAGTACCTTATCTTTAAAATGGGGATTAAGACTGTAAGCGCCACATTGAACATGGACTTTGTCCAGCCTAATTAGTTTATGTCTCTCCAAGTGCTTAGTGCAATGGCTGGAGCATAGAAAACGCTTAACAAATACCATTAAAAAGTCATATTTCCTGAGCACTTACTGGGTGCAGAGCACTGTACTAAGCACTAGGGAGAGTACAGTATAGCAGATTTGGTAGACCTGTTCCCTGTCCTCAAGGAGCTTTGCAGGCTAGAGGAGGAGGTAGACAGGATCTTGTCTCCTGTGTGACCTGGGGCACACTTAACTTCTCTGTGTCTGTTTCATCACCTGTAAATTGGGATTGAATCCCAGTTTCTCTTAGAATGCAAACCCTGTGAGGGGCAGGGACTGTGTCTGACCTGATGGATGTCTGTCTACCCCTCTAGAATGTAAACTCACTGTGGGCAGGGAATGTGTCTGTTTATTGTTAGATTGTACTCTCCCAAGTACGTAGTGTACTGCTCTGCACACAGTAAACACTCAATAAATACAATTGAATGAATAGTAGTAGTAGTAGTAGTAGTATAGTAGTAATGTTGTTGTAGTAGCAGCAGCAGCATGGTATAATGGATAGAGCTTGGGCTTGGGAGTCAGAAGGTCATGGGTTCTATTCCTGGCTCTGTTACTTGTCAGTTGAATGACCTTGGGCAAGCCCCTTCACTTCTCTGTACCTCTGTTACCTCATCTGTAAAAAGGAGATTGAGACTGGGCGCCCCTCATTGGACAGGGACTATGTCCAACTTGATTTGCTTGTATCCACCCAATGGCTTAGTATGGTGCCTGGAACATAGTAAGTGCTTAACAAATATAATTATTATTATTAGTAGAAGTGTAGTAGTATCTTTATTATATAGCTCTAAACCACAGTTGTTGTTTTAGGAAAAATCTATCCCTTGTGGCAAGATTTTATAACTTTTCCCTTCTTAGCAAAGAACCAAGCCCCATGGACAGTACAAGAATAACTTTTATTGTTTCATCCCTTCCCCGCACCCCAGTGGTGCACCCCAGTGAGAGCCATTCCACCAGTTAATCCTCTGGTGAGCAGACTCAATGCTATTGCTCCCAGCTATTTACTTCTGGGGCATCCTGAAGGGAACCTCTCAGCGTGACCACCAACAGGTGAGAAGACTCAAGAAAGGTTGATTTGATTTCATTATTTATACACTTCTAGCTCTCTGTCCACCCCTTGCATGACAGAGTGACATGTCATGGATTTTTCTGAGAAGTTTCCCAGGATTTGGAGAGGAAGGCAGTATCAAGGATGGTTGGGTGTTTCTCTCCCACCTCCTGCAAGGGAGGTTGACCTTTTCACCTCTTTGGCAACCCTATCTATTCCTCTTCCACTTAGTCTTCTACATTACATCTTATCTGCATCCCAGGCCTTCCACCGTCCATCCTTCTCCCCAGCCTGGACTTGCACCTTCCATCCTTCTCTCCAATTGGCCTTTTGCCTTACATTCTATAGCCTTATTAGAATCAAGCAGAACCCGGGCCCTTTAATAATAATAATAGTAATAATAATAATAATAATAATGGCATTTATTAAGCACTTACTACGTGCAAAGCATTGTTCTAAGCACTGGGGAGGTTACAAAGTAATCAGGTTGTCCCACGGGGGGGCTCACAGTGTTAATCCCCATTTTACAGGTGAGTGAACTGAGGTACAGAGAAGTTGTGACTTGCCCAAAGTCACACTGCTGAAAATTGGCAGAGCCAGGATTTGAACCCATGACCTCTGACTCCAAAGCCCGTACTCTTTTTCACTGAGCCATGCTCCTTCTCATTGTGCCCTCCCCCCTCCCACCCCCACACCCAACCTTTTCAGCCTAGGTCATATCACCGGTAACAATTCTTAGAATTATTTCCTACAGAGTTCTTTAAAGGGACTTCTTTTGTTCTGGCTTACCATCATCATCATTAGTGTTTACTGAGAACCTTCTAGTACAATACTGCTGAGTGTTTGGAAGTATACAGTAAAAGTAGAAGACACAATCCCTATCATCAAGATGTTTAGAGTCTAATAGGGGATTCAGGAAGATAAAGATTGTTTATATACAATGGGAATGAAAGGGAAAACATAGGTATTCCTGATAAAATTTGGCTCTTGACTTTCTTTAAAAAGAGAAGACAGTTCACCTCTTGATAATCCTTGCCCAAAGGGATCCTGAAGTAGATTTCCATCTTACTCTGACTTTAGGGCCAGGTAGTGTGTGTCTCCTCCTCCAATGGGTCAATCAATGAATGGTGTTTATTGAACACTTTCTGTGTGCAGAGCACTGTACTGAGTGCTTGGGAAAGTACAATATAACAGAATTGGCAGACACATTCCCTGCCCACAACAAGCTTACAGTTTATAGGGGGAGATAGACATTAAAGCTGATTTGGGGTAGGGGAAATAGTAGAATATAAGAATAATAATGATGGTATTTGTTAAGCACTTACTATGTGCTAAGCACTGTTCTAAGCAGTAATTCCACAAGTACTGTGGGGCTAGGGTGAGTATCAGTGCTTAAGAGGTACCAAATTCACAGTTAACAAAGAAGGAAGGATGGTGTGGGAAAATAAAGGGCTTAGTCCTCTAGGTCTCCAGGACTACTTGTGTCATGCATGAGAATGAGATCAATTGATTGATGGTAGTTATTGAGTACTTTCCATGTGCAGAGCACTGTACTAAGTGCTTGGGAGAGTACAATAAAACTGAGTTAGTAGAGCTGATAGTTCAGATGGTGAGACAGAACTAGAATAAATTAATTTTTTTTTTTTTACCTGTGCATTGCAGACCAAGTGTCTTGGGAATGAATTCTTAGATTGAATTTTAATTCACAAGCTTCTGACATGTTCTCTCCTAGTTTTCATACTCTACATACTGGTCTGCAAATGACTAGGGTAATTCTATTGAAGAGGGAGGGTAGGAAGGCATGATCTTCTCTGAGTCATATTATGTCCCACTTGGGATGCACCAGAAACTTGATGGCTGATCACTGTAAAGTCCTTGTTAAGTCAATCAGTAGTTCTTAGTGAGTGCTTACTCTGTGCAGGGCACTGTGCTTAATGCAGAGCTGATAGACATGTTTCCGTCCCTCAAGGAGCTTGAAAAACAAAACACAAGGCATTTCCTGGAAAGGATTTTTTTAATTAGGACACTTAGCTGGGAAGATGAATGTTTGAATTATTTCCTACTTGAAGAGGTCCAGATAATGAATGGAAATCAGTCTTAATGTAAATTAGCTCTAAACATCACTAAATCAGCGTTTAATGTAGATGGTGCTTAGCTGTCTCTGTGATTGGTGCATGTTCATTTTTATTATAACAGGCCTCATAAGAGCAGTTTCACACAGGAGAAGTTGCTTTAGGCAAGACTTCTTTTCACTGATATCTTTGTTGTGCTCATTTGTTATTCCAGATATTGGTCGTGATGAGTTAATGTCTTTGTTATGCAGACAAGATGTATATAGGAAAGATTGAGGATTAGAATTCTTGGCAAGGTCTATACAGGATGGACAGATTTAGGATTCTGACCATTCCAGAAAACCGACTTCAAATCTTGGCTTTGTACTGGCAAGGAGAAAATGGGGGCAAGTAGGTGGGCTTTCTCTTTTGAAGAATCCCTCTTCAGTGTCAGAGGGGCTCACGTCCACTCCCTTTCCCACAACCAGATTTTAGCCACAGCACTCCGTGTCCCTACCATCCAGTCCAAATTGCTAGCAGAATTGCTAGGGAATGTGTCTGTTTATTGTTATAGTGTACTCTCCCAAGCATTTTGCATATATAAGCACTCAATAAATATGAAAGTCTGTCATTTCCTTCAATCATCTATCTAGTATTTATTGAGGCCTTACTTTTTCATGGTATTAAGCACTTACTATGTGCCATGCATTGTTTTAAGTGTTGGGGTAGATAATAATGATGGCATTTGTTAAGTGCTTACTATGTGCCAAGCACTCATCTAAGTGCTGGGAAGGGGGTACAAGGTAATCAGGTTGTCCCACATGGGGCTCACAGTCTCAGTCCCCATTTTACAGATGAGGTAACTGAGGCACAGAGAAGTTAAGTGACTTGCCCAAAGTCACACAGCTGACAAGTGACGGAACCGGGATTAGAATCCATGACCTCTGACTCCCAAACCCGTGCTCTTTCCACTGAGCCATGTTGCTTCTCAAGATGCAAGGTAATCAGGTTAGACCTAATCCCTGTCCCACATGGGGCTCCCAGTCTTCATCCCTATTTTCCAGCTGATCTGAGGCCCAGAGAAGTTGTGTCTTGCCCAAAGTCACACAGCACAGTGGTGGAGTAGGGACTAGAGCCCAGGTCCTTCTGAATCCTAGGCCATGTTGCGTCTCTTGCAGTTTGCAGGATCATTGCACTAAGCACTTGGGAAATTGTCAGTTAAGGTAATGCTAAATGAGGTCATATTTTGTTTGTCGCAGAGACTATAACTTTGGAGAATGGACAAAGTCATTTTCTTTAGTGACTTCTTGGAGTGTGGCAAACTGGGTTGGCTGTGGATCTTCAGGACAGGGGTTGTCTTTCAGGTAAAATAATCGAGTTGGCCAAGGGAGGTAGGGTCTGTTGGAATCCATTTATAGCCAGCTTCCCGCTGCAATGAGCGCTGCAATGGGGTAAGTCTGCTTTTCATGCTCAGCTCTGTGAAGAGGCTGGGAGTGCTGGTCTATCCCAGGAGATGAGAGGACATTTGCCTGGGATCATCCTGAAAATTTCAATGTGTGGGGTGACCCTGAAAAGTATAGCCAGAGCCTGATGCTACTGGGATAAACAGCTTGGCTGTTGAGGAGAAGCAGCATGGCTTAGTGGATAGAGCACTGGCCTGGGAATCAGAAGGACCTATTTCTAACTCGGGCTCCGCCACTTGCCTGCTGTGTGACCTTGGGCAAGTCACTTCACTTCTCTGGGCCTCAGTTACCTCATATGTAAAATGGGGATTGAGAGTGAGCTCCAGGTGGGATTGATTAATTTGTATCCACCTCAGCGTTTCGAACAATATTTGGCACATAGTAAGCATTTAACCAGTACCATCATCATCATCATAAACATTAAGATAAGGTTAAATCAGGGGCAACTTTACCAGGAGTCAGAAGGAACCTAAGAACCATTCCCTTCCAGAAGTGAGGAATTGCTCTTCTCTTTGCTGTTTTTATTGAATTACTATTTTATATTGAAATTACTCAGCCATTCTTTCCCTGTTTATTGGTCCCCAGTACTATTTCACAGGCCCACATGCCTCTAGATTGAATCCCCTTAGGGACAAGGATGACCTGTTTAAAATTTCCAGCATAAATATCAAAGCAGTGAGCATTCCCTTCCCACAGGTTCAAAGGAGAGATTGGGTTTTTATTGATTCCAGGATTTCCTGAGGGCATGGTGTTAGCCATCTCCTTCCTACAGGTGAAGCCAATTTGGATAAAGTTGGGAGACTTTGCTGTGAAAAATGTCTGTTTCCAAGAAAAAAAACACCTTCCAGAGACATCTGGTAAATAGACACTCCTTTGGCTCATCCTGGGCCTATTTCTCATCTCTTCATGAGCTGTCATGATGGGGTTAGTTCAGGGTGTTATAATGGCTAGTCACCTGGCTTATTACTTAACCAGATTTTTTTTTAAACCTACACTTTTTATGGAGGTGCCATCCTAGCTCCAAACTCACCTGCAACCTCCCAAAGCCTCATGGGTGTGAGCTGGGAATGTGGCCTAGTGGAAAGAGCACAGGCTTGGGAGTAGGAGGAACTGGGTTCTAATTCTCCCAGCCCACGTACTCCCCCTGGCCTGGAATGCCCTCCCTCCACACATCCACCAAGCTAGCTCTCTTCCTCCCTTCAAAGCCCTGAGAGCTCACCTCCTCCAAGAGGCCTTCCCAGACTGAGCCCTCTCTTTCCTCTCCTCCTCCCCATCACCCTCACCCTACCTCCTTCCCCTCCTCACAGCATCTGCATATATGTTTGTACTGATTTATTACTCTATTTTACTTGTACATATTTACTAATCTATTTATTTTGTTAATGATGTGCATTTAGCTTTATTTTTGCTCTGACGACTTGACACCTGTCCACATGTTTTGTTGTCTGTCTCCCCATTCTAGACTGTAAGCCCGTTGTTGGATAGGGACCGTCTCTATATGTTGCCAACTTGTACTTCCCAAGCGCTTAGTACAGTGCTCTGCACACAGTAAGTGCTCAATAAATAAGATTGAATGAATGAATTCCAGTTCTGCCAACTGTTGGCTGTGTGATCTTGGGTATGTCACTTCTCTGTGCCTACATTACCTTGTCTGAAAATTCGGGATTAAATCCTACTCCCTCCTTCTTAGAGTGTGAGCCTCATGTGGGACAGAGACTGTGTCCAACCTGATTATCTTGTATCTACACCATTTTTTAGTAGTGCTTGGAAAGTGGTACCATTTAAATAAGTACCATTTAAAAAAAGAAAGATGAAGGAGAAGGGGACCTATTCTCTATTGGTAGTATCAACAAAGTCACCAATTAGCCTAAGGAGGGAAAAGCCTGTCATTTTGTTTATTATTAACTGCCAAAGTCCACTACATGATAGAATGGGGGAGAGTACTGCATCCACCTCTCCTGATTAGGCTAATGAGAAACAGAGACAAGATTAAAAAATGATCTGAGCCCCACTGGTCATTGTCTTAGTTTTCTAGCATCTTCCTCAAACTCCTCCTGAAAGATGAAGGGGCAAAGTGAAGGAGCTGGGGGAAAAAAAAAAGTATTTCTCATCCATCTTTTACAGTGCAGCCAATTAAAAAGAAATTAAAATGTAAATCTCTCTGCTGGGCGCCTGAATGAAAAAAGATCCCCCTCTCGGCCTCTCTACACACTTCATTGAATTAATTAGATGGAGGCTGAAGTGGCAATTGGCAAAATTCATCTACGTGTGAGCCCCTCAGACGTTTTGGGTTACTGGTTCCCAGGACCAGGGGGATGGGGATGAGGATTAGTGTTCATCTCTTTGTGAGATTGAAAAAGGTGTCTGGTTGTTGGATAAGGGTATGTATTTTGGGGTTAGGGTCTGAGGTTGGGCATTCATTTTGGAAGTGATGTGACCGAGGCAAACTGGAATTGTTTAACTTTGAGAAGAGAAGACTTTGCCAGGGGATGGAAGAATGGTTATGATTTAATAGCTGGCTATAAGTGAATAGATGCTACGCAGAGAACATGAACAGCTATTCACTTCAGCCAAGGGCTAAACAAGAGAAAATGGGCTTTAAACTTCAGTATGAGTGATTCAAGTAAGATGGAGGGGAAAATCTTTGTTAGGGAAGAGTGAGAGATATTGGGATGGTGCTTGAAGGAGGTTAGAATCTCTTTTTTGAAGGTCTTGGTAAGAGGGACTGTCTCACCTGCCTGATTTGGGTGTGTTTTATGTATTAAGGTACATGAACAAAGTGACCTCTCAAGGTGTCTTCTATTCTGAGTGATGGGTCCTGCTTATATGGCGGACTGATCTACTAGAAACTGGTGGACTACTGACAGCCTTGTAGGCCTGCACACTTCATTTCCCCTCTCTAAGCATCATCGTTAACTTTCCCTGTGCATCATGGCATAGTGAATAGACCTTGGGCCTGGGAATCAGATCATGGGTTCTAATCCCCACTCCACCATTTGTCTGCTGTGGGACCTTAGGCAAGTCACTTCTCTGGGCCTCAGTTACCTCATCTGTAAAATGGGGATTGAGACTGCCAGCCCCAGGTGAGACAGGGATTGGGTCCAACCCCATTTGCTCAGATACACCTCAGGACTTAATACAGTGCCTGGCCCATAGTAAGCACTTAACTACCACAATTATTATTATTATGTTATTATAATTACAGGGATGAAGCATGCAACACAAAGCCATTTCAGTATATGTTGCCCAAATGAGACATTGCAGCAGTTGATGATAGAGCACATATGTGCGTGTGTGTGCATATGTGTGGTAGGGGTGACAATTAGGTATCTTATTTTCTCTTGGTGACTTGGGACCACTTCATACCTCTGCACTGGTCTGTGGAACTAACTTGGGCAAAGGGATATGCAGCTCACTGTAAGCAGGGAATGTGTCTGTTTATTGCTGTATTTAGTCTTCCAAGCACGTGATAAAGTGCTCTGCACACAGTAAGCACGCAATAAATATGAATGAATGAGAGCTGAGGAGGCTGTCGATCATCCTGCCACTTACTACATTATGAAACACAGGTTATCAAATATTAAATTCTGTCTGATCAATGAACTGTTCAAAATCCTTAATGAATTCTGTGCTGGTGAAATAAAATTGAGAGAGTTGTTGTTATCTTCCTTGATTCTTTAGCAAAAGGAATTTCAAGACCTTTGTATTAACCTTGCAGTTCTTTCCGGCCAGAGCTGCACTTGAGTGGTATTTTCCTCTTCTTGGTCTCCCTAACCCATCCCAGCTCCACCCCAGCTCTTTGGGACTGAGACTTTCTTAGCTCAAATTCCAGCTTTTCGTGGAAAGGGGTCACTGTTGATTGGCACTAGGGTCTTTGCTTACCAGTTCAGACCTTGTTCTGTGTAATAAAAAGGGGCAAGGGGGCTTGTTCATGCTGTGAGCTGGCCAGGTTGCACTGTCAGAGGACCACTTAATTACTATGAGTGCTTTTCTTTTTGGCTTCTCTTTAGATTTGAGTAGAAGTGAGAAAATCTGTTAATAAGGAGGAAGTTGCCAGCCTTGTGTCAATCCTGGCTCCCTCCTGCTTTGAAATCTGATAATGGAGATAGAGAGGGTGAAAGGAGGCAGGTGGGAGTTCTCCCGATACTTGCACTGTCTTCCTCTATCTCCACTGTTTATCCAGAGAATATGGTATTAGTGCCTCCATGCTAATCCTTCCCAGTGCTCTTCAGAGAGGCTGTAACCACTTAAACAAAAAGCAGAGGGAGAAAAAAGAGGTCTTTACCTTTCTCTATCTCCTGAGGTTTCCCAGAGCAATAGGAGTTCTGTAGTTAATAATTACAATTGTACTATTTTCTAAGTGCTTACTGTGAGCCAAGCTTTGTACTAAAAGCTGGGGTATATAAAATTCTCCCAAATTAGGCACGGTCTGTTCTCTTAAAAGACTCCCAATATAAGGGGGAAGAAGGAGAGGTATTTAATCCCCATTTTACACATGAGAAAACTGTGAAACAGAGAGGTTAAGGGATTTGCCTAATGTCAGTCAGCAGGCAAGTGGTGGAGCTGAGATGAGAACCCTGGCCTCCTGACTCCCACTCTGTACTCTTTTCACTAATAATTATGATTGTACTTGTGAAGTGCTTACTGTGTGCCAAGCCCTGTTCTAAGCTCTGGGGTAAATACCAGTTCAACAGGTTGGACACAGTCCCTGTCCCAAATGGGTTGCAGAGTCTAAATCCACATGTTACAGATGAAGTAACTGAGGCCCAGAGAAGTGAATCAACTTACCCAAGGTCACACAGACATGTGGCAGAACCAGGATTAAAACCCATGTCCTCCTGTCTCCTAGGTCTGTGCTCTATCCAGTAAGCCAGGCTCTATTTGCTCACAGGACTATGCTGTATCAAAAGCACAGGCTACTTTTTTAATTAATGGTATTTGTTGAGCTCTTACTGGGTGCAGAGCACTGAAATAAGTACTTGGGGAGCACAGTATAACAGTCGGTATAGATGATCTCTGCCCACTGGGAGGAGTTATCAAGAAGGGGATTATGAAATGTGGCTGCTTTCTGTGGATCCAGCAGGAGTGGTGGGCCAGAGGTTATATGAGATATGTTCTGCTCCAGATACTCAGGCTACGGAGAAGCAGCATGGCTCAGTGGAAAGAGCCCGGGCTTTGGAGTCAGAGGTCATGGGTTCAAATCCCGGCTCCGCCAGTTATCAGCTGTGTGACTTTGGGCAAGTCACTTCATTTCTCTTTGCCTCAATTACCTCATCTGTAAAATGGGGATGAAAACTGTGAGCCCCCCATGGGACAACCTGATCACCTTGTAACCTCCCCAGCACTTAGTGCTTTGCACATAGTAAGCAATTAACAAATACCATTATTATTATTATTCCCTCAAATAATAACAATAATAATAATAGTATCTGTTAAGCACTTACTATATGCCAGGCACTGTACTAAGCACTGGGATTGATACAAGCAAATTGGGTTGGACATGGTCCCTGTCCCGCCTGGGGTTTGTAGTTTCAATCCTCATTTGAAAGGTGAGGTAACTGGCCAGTCACTTCACTTCTCAGTGCCTCAAAGATCACACAGCAAAGTGGCAGAGCCAAGATTAGAACCCAGGTCCTTTGGACTCCCAGGCCTGTGCTCTATTCACTAGGCCATGTTTGATCACAGTAAATTTGCAGTCTGTAGTTGCTGATTCCATGTGAGAGCTGAGTCTCTTGGGCAGTTGGGAGATACTAGAGCCTTTACCTCTGTCACTGGTTCAAATGCAGGTCAGCAGAGGGGTATGGTTGTTTCCATCTGATGGCAGCATGCCCGGGGTTCATTTGGTTGGTGGCCTGAGGCCAGTTCCTGGTCAGCTGATGTCCAGAACCCATATGTCACCATGGATATTGGCAATGGACCTTCTTCTCGCTGACTTGTGTCAGCAGGTGCTGGAGACTGTACTTTTCTCACTTTTGTCAAGCTGGAGTATGGGTCAGGCCCCACACATAGGAGACTGTTTAGGTGAGACTCCTCTTGTGTCACACTTGCCTTCTGGATAAACAGATGATCGCGGCCTGCCAGGATGCTAAATCTGGGAACTAAGCAGAGTAGCTGGGCCTTCCCTTTATGCACTGAAAAGGGTGAGTTGATTGTCTTGACCCGCAATTTTGAGCATTCATTCATTCATACAATTGTATTGAGCACTTACTGTGTGCTTAGCACTGTACTAAGCGCTTGGGAGAATACAACAGTAAAGAGACACATTCCCTGTCCACAACGAGTTTACAGTCTAGAGACAGGGAGACAGACATCAGTACAAATAAATAAATTACAGATATATACATACGTGTTTTGTGGTGGAGGGGGGGAAGAACAAAGGGAGCAAATCAAGGTGAGGAACAGGCAGGTTGCTCTGGGTAAAATCTGAGTCTTTCATGACAGAGAGTCAGGGTGGCTGCTTCTGGACCCTCAGGACATCTTGTTATTTTTACTGTTTGTTTCTCTATGATATTTGTTAAGCTCTTATTACGTGCCAGGCACTGCACTAAGTCCTGGGGTAGATCAATCAATCAATCAATCAATCAATCAATCGTATTTATTGAGCACTTACTGTGTGCATAGCACTGTACTAAGCACTTGGGAAGTACAAGTTGGCAACATATAGAGACAGTCCCTACCCAACAGTGGGCTCACAGTCTAAAAGCGGGAGACAGAGAACAAAACCAAACATACTAACAAAATAAAATCAATCAATCAATCAATCAATCGTATTTATTGAGCGCTTACTATGTGCAGAGCACTGTACTAAGCGCTTGGGAAGTACAAATTGGCAACACATAGAGACAGTCCCTACCCAACAGTGGGCTCACAGTCTAAAAAGGGGGAGACAGAGAACAGAACCAAACATACCAACAAAATAAAATAAATAGGATAGAAATGTACAAGTAAAATAAATAAATAAATAGAGTAATAAATATGTACAACCATATATACATATATACAGGTGCTGTGGGGAAGGGAAGGAGGTAAGATGGGGGGATGGAGAGGGGGACGAGGGGGAGAGGAAGGAAGGGGCTCAGTCTGGGAAGGCCTCCAGATTAGATACAAGCTAATCAGGTTAGACATAGTTCCTGTCCCAAACAGGGCTCACAATCTTTATTCTTATTTTACAGAGGGGGGGTAACTGAGTCACGGAGAAGTGAAATGACTTGCCCAAAGTCACACAGCAGATGTGCAGCAAAGCTGAGATTAGAACCCAGGTTCTTCTGACATTCGGGTCCGTGCTCTATCCACTAGGCCACGCTGCTTGTTCTTCACTGTTCATTCAATTGTATTTGAGCGCTTACTGTGTGCAGAGCACTGTACTAAGTGCTTGGGAAGTACAAGTTGGTGACATATAGAGACTGTTGTTCCCCGTATCTGTAATTTATCTTAATGTCTATCTCCTACTCAACTGTCCTCCCTTCTGGGAAGAGTGGTGTGGGCTGGGACAAGGAAGGAGAGCAAAATAAAAGAGAGAGGGGTGGAGCATTCTCTGGATGGGACAGGGCCCGGTACTGGTTGAGACTGAGTGGCAAGGGCTGCTCTTTCAATCATTCAGCAAAACTAGACCTACTCATTCCCAAATCATAAGCCCATCTGGCCTCTGACCTGCCACTTGGCTCTTGACACTTGCAGGTCAGAGTGAGGAAAGTGGATTCACGGGTCTCTGTCAGGGGCTTGAAATCAGCCAGCTAAGGGTCTGGCTTTGGCTCTCTCAACAACTAGCTATTTGTTCTTAGACAAGATGCTGTGTCGGACTGTCTGGTTCGACACACGACATGTGGAGATAATGTTTTTCCCTTCTTCACCCCATAAGGCATTTTCAGAGAATGGAGATAATGGACAGTGATGTCCTGTAAAGTAGTGAAGTACTAAGCATAGGAAAGGTAAAAGATGAATAATGGGCAGCAGGGTTGAGGCGAACAATATAGCAAGTATGGATGAATAATTGCCAGTGGTGAGTGGACAATTTGCCCTAGAAGGTGAATAGGGGGACAAGTTGCAGCCTCGCCTAGTGGACAAGACCCGGACCTGGGCTCTAATTCCAGCTCCACCACTTGCCTGCTGTGTGACCTTGGACAAGTCACTCTATTTCTCTGTGCCTCAGTTTCTTCAACTGCAAAATGGGGATTCAATACTGGTTCTCTCCTTCTTATATGTGAGTTGGTCAGTCACTCATATTTTTTGAGCACTTGCTGTGTGCAGAGTACTGTACTTAGCACTTTGGAGCGTACAGTATAACAATATAACAGACACATTCCCTGTCCACAATGAGCTTGCAGTCTGGAGGGTGAGACTGATATTAATATCAATAAATAAAATTGCAGATATGTACATAAGTGTTGTGGGGCTGAGATGGGGGATGAATAAAGGGAGCAAGTAATGCAGAAGGGAGTGGGAGAGAAAATGGACTGTTTTTGACCCAATTAACTTGTCTACTCCAGTGCTTAGAAAAGCACTTGACCCATTGTAAAGTACCACAGTTTTTAGAAAAGGTGAGAATAATGGTTTAGCAAAGGTGTGATTGCTGGTGGGGGAAAAATCAAATATCTTCATTCATGCATATTTATTGAGTGCTTACTGTGGGCAGAGCACTTCACTAAGCACTTGGGAGAGTAAAGTGCAACAATAAACAGCTGAGAAACAGCGTGGCTCAGTGGGAAGAGCCCGAGCTTTGGAGTCAGAGGTCATGGGTTCAAATCCCGGCTCCACCACTTGTCAGCTGTGTGACTTTGGGCAAGTCATTTCACTTCTCTGTGCCTCAGTTCCCTCAACTGTAAAATGGGGATTAAGACTGTGAGACCCCTTGTGGGACAACCTGATCACCTTGTAACCTCCCCAGTGCTTGGAACAGTGCTTTGCACATAGTAAGTGCTTAAAAATGCCATTATTACTAATAAACAGACACATTTACTGCCTACACGAGCTTACAGTCTAGTGGATGAGCTTAAGTCTTGAAAGATCTAGATGCAGGGCTGCGTATGTAACGAAGGGGCAGAAAAGCAGGAGGAGCAGGGAGCTCTAATAATGGAGTGATGAAATTCCCAGTTGCCACCGTCTTTGTTTTCTGATTTATAATGTGTCCCATTTGGGGCTGGACTTTTGACATGTGCTCTATATAAATAATCTTTCAATGCATTAAGAGCTTCTAATAATTAGAATTTCTAATTTCAGTTCTCCTTGCTGCTCCTTGAGCCCCCCCCCCAAGGGGAATTGAACTGGAAACAGATTCATTTTTCTTTTCAAAGTCATTGCAGGAGACTATGAATGTGTGTTGGGACTTCGGCACTGGGAATTTTTCTGGCATCATGAGAGAAGCAGCGTGGCTTAGTGGATAGAGTTATGTGCCTGGGAGTTCAGAAGGACCTGGGTTCTAATCTCAGCTCTGGCACAGCTGTGTGACCTTGGGCAAGTTACTTCACTTCTCTGTGCCTGTTACCTCACCTGTAAAATGGGGATAAGAGTGTGAGCCTCATGTGGGACAGGGGCTGTGTTCAACCTAATTAACTGGTATCTACCCCAGCACTTAGAACACTGCTTAGCACAAAGCAAGCACTTAACAAGTACTTTTATTATTATTATTATTAGTCCTAGTAGTAGTATTCTAGTTTATCATTCATCATGTCAAACGTTTTGAGGGGCTGCTTCCTTTGCATTGAAAACCGCTCTAGAGGGAAACCGCTACCCTCAAGGAGTTTGCAATCTGAGGAGGAAGACAAACATGGAAGCAGTTAGAGGCTTATATATTCAAATTCCAGTTGTTAATCATAAACACACAGAATAGAGATGAATGATAACACTCAATTAGATTTATTGAACACTTATTATTGTCACAAGCTCCTGGCTCATACCAACCTGGAATTTCCTAGACCGGGCGCTCTCTGACGAGTTCAGAATGATGACCCAAACCACCAAAGTTACAGTGGAAATCTTTACTTAATTCTTAACCCACGTGCAGGGGAGTAACATATGCACACACTCACTCACACCCACTCCAACCAATGTCCAGTATCAATCTGCTGGTCAAGGGAGCCCATCCCGCTGATCCTACGTTGGAAGGTTTGGAGAAGGTCATGGCAGCTTGGCAAGCCTCCACATGCTGCTTCCCCCTCCATGCAATTCAAAGCAATTGCCTTTATCTGCCTTGGGCATCATGGTGGTGGCTCTATGGGGCACTTGTTGATTAGTCCAGGCCCATTAACAGGTAGAACAGAGAGGGAGAGATAGACATCCTCTTCCCCCTGCACTCTGCCCCACGGACCAGCCTGCAACGATCAGTCCTGAAATAGAGCAAACTAGTTCCTTTGCAAATTCGTTTTCCGCTGCTGTTGTTTGCGGGAACAAATAACAGTCACTCAGAACGGCTTCCTGCGGTCTCACTACAATTACGTGCAGAGCGCTGTACTGAGCGCTTGGGAGAGTACAATAGAACAGAATTAGTGATACCAGGTGAGGTCCTTCTGAGCAGAAGAGGGAGACCCCTCACGTCCCACCTTTACATTCCAGGAAATGGCAAGTTTACATTATACTGTCGAAGGAGGCTCTCCAGAGAGGAGGAGGGTTGAGGCCTTAGTGTCCCATGAAGCTTGACCATGATAGCTGGATTCTGGAATCTTTAGGCATTACTGTTTCTCCACTTATGGGGCACCTGGGCAAGGGTTAACATCCTGGATTGGGTGGTGGGAAAGGAAAGGTTTCAGAGGAGAAACATCATTGTATAGTGGATAGAGCATGAGCCTGGAAGTCAGAAGGTTGTGGATTCTAATCTCAGCTCTGCCACTTGTCTCCTGTGTGGCCTTGGGCAAGTTACCTCACTTCTCTGAGCCTTAGTTACCCGCTCTGTAAAGTAGGGATAAAGATTGTGAGCCCTATGTGGGACAGGGACTGTGTCCAGCCTAATTTGCTTGTATCCATCCCAGTGCTTAGTTTATTACTTAACAAATACCACCGTTGTTATTATTGTTAATAATATTATTATTTATTATTATTGTTATTATTAATAACAATAATAATAACGGTGGTATTTGTTAAGTGCTTACTATGTGCCAAGCACTGTTCTAAGTATTGGGGGGGATACAGGGTAATCAGGTTGTCCCACATGGGGCTCACAGTCTTCACCCCCACTTTCCAGATGAGGAAACTGAGGCACAGAGAAGTGAAGTGACTTGCCCAAGGTCACACAGCAGACAAGTGGCAGAGCTGGGATTAGAACCCATGACCTCTGACTCCCAAGCCTGGGCTCTTTCCACTGAGCCACGCTGCTAGTACAGTGCCTGGAAAATAGTACAGTGCTCTGCACACAGTAAGCACTCAATAAATAGTATTGAATGAATGAACATAGTAAGCTCTTAACAGTTACCACAGATATCATTATTATCTGGCCCCGCCCTTCGAAGGAGGCAGGTATGGGGAGTTCAGCACACTCCAGAGATAGGGAGTCAGGAGACCAGCTCTGCCACTGACCTGCTTTGTGACCTTGGGTGAGTCTCTTCCCCTCTGGATCACAGTTTCTTCAGCTTTGAAATGGGGATAGGATTCATGCCTCTAATAATAATAATAATAATAATAATAATAATTCTGGTAGTTGTAAAGCACTTTTTATATGTGCCAGGCACTGTACTAAGCAGTGGGGTGGATACAAGCAAACCGGGTTGGGCATAATCCCTGTCCCACATGGGGCTCATAATCTCAATCCCCATTTTACAGATGAGGTAATTGAGGCACAGAAAGGTGAAGTGACTTGCCCAAGGTTACACAAGAGACAAGTGGTGGAGTTGGAATTAGAACACATGAGCTTCCTAACTCTCAGGCCCGTGCTTGATTCACTGGTACCTATTCTAGTGTTTAGCACGGTGGCATAAAGTAAATTCCTGATAAGCACATTAATTCTAATTATACTGTGATCTACCTGTGAGGCTGCAAGGTGTTTTGTCTAGCGAAAGATAAGTTATAGCATCACCAGTATTGAGGGTCTACTCTGTGCAAACACTGTAATAACTATGGTATTAGTTAAATGCTTTCTATATACCAGGCACTGTTTTAAGCACTAAACGTGCTTGGGAACAGAAGTCACCATTCATTCATTCATTCAATCGTATTTATTGAGCACTTACTGTGTGCAGAGGTTCCTCAAGGGTCATTTCTTGGTCCCCTTCTGTTCTCTATCTACACTCACTCCCTTTGTGAACTCATTCACTCCCACGGCTTCAACTCTCATCTCTACGCTGATGACACCCAAATCTACATCTCCGCCCCTGCTCTCTCTCCCTCCCTTCAGGCTTGTGTCTCCTCCTGCTTTCAAGACATCTCCATCTGGATGTCTGCCCACCATCTAAAACTCAAGATGTCCAAGACTGAACTCTTTATCTTCCCTCCCAAACCCTGCCCTCTCCTTGACTTTCCCATCACTGTTGACGGCACTACCATCCTTCCTGTCTCACAAGCCTGCAACCTTGGTGTCATCCTCAACTCTGCTCTCTTGTTCACCCCTCACTTCCAATCTGTCAACTAAACCTGCTGGTCTCACCCCACAACATAGCCAAGATCCGCCTTTTCCTCTCCATCCAAACTGCTACCCTGCTGGTTCAGTCTCTCATCCTATCCCGACTGGATTACTGCATCAGCCTCCTCTCTGATCTCCCATCCTCCTGTCTCTCCCCACTTCAATCGATACTTCATGCTGCTGCCCAGATCATCTTTGTGCAGAAACGCTCTGGGCATGTTACTCCCCTCCTCAAAAATCTCCACTGGCTACTAATCAACCTAAGCATCATGCAAAACTCCTCACTCTCGGCTTCAAGGCTGTCCATCCTCTCGCCTCCTCCTACCTCACCTCCCTTCTTTCCTTCTACAGCCCAGGTCGCACCCTCCGCTACTCTGCCACTAACCATGTCATTGTGCCTAGTTCTCACCTGTCCTGCCATTGATCCCCGGCCCACGTCCTCCCCCTGGCCTGGAATGCCCTCCCTCCGCACATCCGCCAAGCTAGCTCTCTTCCTCCCTTCAAAGCCCTACTGAGAGTTCACCTCCTCCAGGAGGCCTTCCCAGACTGAGTCCCCTCCTTCCTCTACCCCTCCCCATAGCACCTGTATAGATTTATTACAGATTTATTACTCTATTTTACTTGTACATGTTTACTATTCTATTTATTTTATTTTGTTAATATGTTTTGTTGTTTGTCTCCCCCTTCTATACTGTGAGCCTGCTGTTGGGTAGGGACCGTCTCTATATGTTGCCAACTTGTACTTCCCAAGCGCTTAGTACAGTGCTCTGCACACAGTAAGTGCTCAATAAATACGATTGAATGAATGTACTAAGCACTTGGGAAGTACAAATCAGAAACATAGAGACGGTTCCTACCCAACAATGAGTTCACAGTCTAGAAGAGGGAGACAGGACAACAAAACAAGTAGACAGGTGTCAATACCATCATAATAAATAGAAGTATAGCTATATACAAATCATTGATAAAATAGAGTAATAACTATGTACAAATGAATTAACTAGCATAATATATACAAATATATACAAGTGCTGTGGGGAGGGGAAGAGGGTTGGACAGAGGGAGAGGGGGCGATGGGGAGGAGAGGAAAAGGCGGGGTCTCTGTCTGGGAAGGCATTCTGATCCTTGAATATGATGGGGGAGTCTAGCAATCTATCCGTATAGGTAGGAAGTGCAAAAGTGAAATAAGTTGGTGGGCAGATATTTCAGTCCTTTCCAACATTCACATACTTATTTATTCCAACCTCAGTGTGTGTGTGTGTGTGTGTGTGTGTGTGTGCACTCTATTTTGAACACTCAAGTAATAAATATTTTTGTGTTTGTTTCCCTCCATTATAGTGTAAGCTATTTATAGGGACAGAGATCACATCACTTCTTTACTCACTACTTCCCAAGTACCTAATACAAGGTACTGTACAATAAATGCTGCTGCTACATGGGGCAGAGTTCTGGATGCATAGTACCAGCAACTCCCCCTTAGAGACACTCTTCCTGGTTAGGTGGTGACTTTAATAATGATGGCATTTATTAAGCGCTTACTATGTGCCAAGCACTGTTCTAAGCACTGGGGAAGTTACAAGGTAATCAGGTTGTCCCACGTGGGGCTCACAGTCTTCATCCCCATTGTACAGGTGAGAGAACTGAGGCACAGAGAAGTTAAGTGACTTGCTCAAAGTCACACAGCTGACAAGTGGCGGAGGCGGAATTTGAACCCAAGACCTCTGACTCCAAAGGCCGGGCTTTTTCCACTGAGCCACACTGCTCCCCCTTTGCCCCAGATGCCTTTAGTATTTGGTGAAGAAGCCAGTCTGGTTTCCCAGGTCCTGAGTTCTGCCTCTCATTGACGGGCCCTGCACGACAACATTCAATACGCCAGTCTCACAGACCTGGCTTCCCAGTGGTATTTCTCTGGCCAATTCCTCGTCCACTTCGAGTGACCTTTAAAGGTCACTTCTCCCTGCCTGCTACAATATTCTCTCCAGTCTCTTTTTTCTAGGGTAATCTTTGAGGGCAGATGGCCCAGTCTTATTTGGTGACCCCAAAATAATCATTGGCAGTAAAGTTCTTGCCAAGAGGCCTCAGTGAAGGGATAAGTGCGATTTTTCTGGAAGAACATATCTAACAACTCCGAACTAAACTCTCCCAAGCTCTTAGTACTCTGCACACATAAAGTGCTCAATAAATACTACTGATTGGTTGAATTAGATGTAGTTTTATCCAAGAAACTCTCCCTCCTCTCTAAACAAGATTTCTGCCCTCCCATCCCAGCCACTCATTACAGAAAATGTCCTATCTTTAAGTGCTTACTTTGTGCCAAGCACTGTACTAAGCACTGGTGTAGATACAAGATAATTAGGTTGGACACAATCCCTGTCCACATGGAGCTCTCAGAATTAATCCCCATTTTACAAATGAGATAGCTGAGGCCCAGAGCAGTTAAGTGATTTGCCCAAGGTCACACAGCTGACAAGGGATGGAGCTGAAATTAAGCTCAGGTCCCCTGACTCTCAGGCCTGTGTTTTTTCTACTAATTAGGCTATGGTGCCTTGAGACCTCCATTTCATAATCTTAATGAGCAGCCTGGGGTGGATAGAGCACGGCATGGGACCCAGAAACATAATTGTTCACCCAATATTCAGTTGAGCTCCAGGATTCAAGTCAAGATCTCTTCTCTCTCTCTCTTTTTTTTTTAATGGTATTTTTTAAGTGCTTACTATGTGCCAGGCACTATACTAAGCACTGGGGTAGATACAAGCTAAGCAGGTTGGACACAGTCCCTGTCCCACATGAGGCTCACAGTCTTAATCCCCATTTTCCAGAGGAGGCCCAGAGAAGTGAAGTGACTTGCCCAAGGTCACACGACAAATAAGTCGTGGAACTGAGAGTAGAACCCAGGTCCTTCCGACTCCCAGCCCCAACCTTTGTCCACTAGGCCATGCTGCTTCTCTTCTTTTCCAACCTTTCCCCCATTTCTAATAATAATATTCATAATTGAGGTATTTAAGTACTTTATGTCATGTCCTGTGCTAGGTGTTGAGGTAGATACTAGGTAATCAAGTTGGACACAGTCCCGGTCCCATGAGGGGCTCACAGTCCAAGTGGAAAGGTAGCTTTACGGATAACTTTACTTAGGAAATTTTTAGTGAAACCAGGTTTCTAAAGAAATTAGACTGGAGCAAATAATTTACAGGAAAGTTGAAAGATGACCCTTTTATGGCAGTGAACTGTAGGTTAGGGGAGAGAGGGAAGAATGTATTTTTCCATTTGATTTTTTTTTTTTTAATAACGTTGACTTGTGTAGAGCCAGATTTTTTTGACGGGAGAAGGGGTTGTGATTATCTTCAATCTTGAACCTGAGGATTTGCTGGATCCTGTAAAGGGATGACTGAGTCATTTCCTAGTACCACACAGACTCTGCAGAGCTCTTACAGTCCGGAGAGGTCCAGTCGGCAGCAGCTGGGAGGGTTTCCCATTTAACTTTGTGACCCAGAAGAGCAGGTGATAACATTGAGAAATGGGCAGCAGAAAAGTCGTCCGCACCGACAAAGTTCACCTCTCTGGCTGCTGGAACCGAAAGCTCACACCCTGGAGCTGCTGGAACCTTCCCAGGGAATACCTTCTCGGCTGGGTGAAACAAGTTCAGAGCATGTGAGGATTCCTCATTATTTGCCTGCGGCTCACTCTCTGGGCTCAAAATACCATTCACCAATGCCTCCTCTAAATTGGATCCCTAATAACTTGTCACATTGGCTATAAATACATCTCTTTAAGGGCCAGTTAGGAGAATTATTTTAATGAGGAATGCACTTTAGAATGATTTGCAATCCTTTTCTCTAGTAATTAATTCTGCAGCTAAGGAGTCCACTCTTCCCCATTTTCAGTCCTTCCCAGGACAATTCTAGGGAAAAGTTGCATGCACAAGCCAAAGGCAGGTAAATAGGGGCACCTTGTTGCTCTCTGATTCCCAGGAGTCCCTGGAGTCTGAAGCAACACTTCTTTCTCATCAGCACTTCTTTATCATCACTAGTTTATGGACTCATGTAGCGGTTACTTCACGCTGGAATAGCTAAGGTCCTTCACCTCATCTTTTCTCCTCTCCACTGACCGTTGAATCTAGGTAGTCCTTTAGTTCCACTTTGTGTTGGGTCTCACAGAAGGCCAGGTCCTAGTCTGTCAGATTTATCTTATCCAGCAATGAAAATAGGGGAGGAAAATCAATCAATCAATCGTATTTATTGAGCGCTTACTATGTGCAGAGCACTGTACTAAGCGCTTAAAACCCATTTTGGAACTGATTATCCCTAAGAAAATGGACTTTACCTGAGCTCACGTAAGTGATATACAAGTGAGTAATCTATTCTTACCTTGAAAATTAGAAGGGTAATTTTATTCTTTTTCTAGAGGCAGAAAGTGAGGGAAAGTGGAAGACTTAGAAAAACACAGATAAGGAGTGGCTAAAGATAAGCCATACTGTTCAGAATTACCTTTGTTGTGGTCATTTAATGTTTAGCTAATGCCCTCATTGTGGTTAGCCCTGTAGAGACAAGTAGATGGTATCCCTATTCTTGTTGAGAGCTGTATTCAAAGGAGAGGGGCGTAGTCCCAGCATAGTATGCCGGACAACAAGAAACCTAAAAAATTTGCCACATATTATGTGTTTTAAAAAGAAAATAATGCACATTCCTTATTCTTTGGACCAAGGTAGCATCTCTATGACATTCATTCATTCAATCATATTGAGCACTTACTGTGTGCAGAGCACAGTACTAAGCACTTGGGAAGTACAAGTTGTACAAGTACAACATATAGAGACAGTCCCTACCCAACAGTGGGCTCACAGTCTAGAAGGGGGAGACAGAGAACAAAACAAAGCATATTAACAAAATAAAATAAGTAGAATAAATATGTACAAGTAAAATAAACAAATAAATAGGGTAATAAATACGTACAAACATATATATATATATATACAGGTGCTGTGGGGAGGGGAAGGAGGTAAGGCAGGGGGGATGGAGAGGAGGAGGGAGGGGAGAGGAAGAATCTGAACATGCATTATGCTAGGCAGTTCAGTATGACTTTCTAAAGTTTTTAAGTGCTTATTATATTCCAGGCACTGTACTAAGTGCTGGGGTAGATACCAGATAATCAGGTTGGACACAGTTCATGTCCCATTGGTTCACAGCTATAAATCCCATTTTAAAGATGAGGTGACTGAGGCACAGAGAAGTTAAGTGATTTGCCCAAGGTCACTCAGAGTCAGAGCCAGGAATAGAAGCCAGGAATAGCAGTTCAGTATGACTTTCTAAAGTTTTTAAGTGGTTATTATATTCCAGGCACCTTACTAAGTGCTGGGGTAGATACCAGATAATCAGGTTGGACACAGTTCATGTCCCATTGGTTCACAGCTATAAATCCCATTTTAAAGATGAGGTGACTGAGGCACAGAGAAGTTAAGTGACTTGCCCAAGGTCACTCAGACAGAGTCAGAGCCAGGAAGCCAGGAATAGAACCCAGGTCCCCTGATTCCAAGGCCTGTGTTCTTTACAGTAGGCAACATTGCCTTGTGATTTTGCCAACACTATTTCTTGCATAATATCAAAGTCACACTTTAGACTTACAGCTAGCATCGTTAGGATAAAAATTAGCATAAACTCAGAAATTGTGTAGCACAGGAGCTGAGGTTGATGTTTGGGAGAAAAGCGATCCTGGCAACCTGGTGAATGCAGCAGAACTGTTGGGGAAGAAGGGCAAAACGTGGTAGATTTAATAGAGAATGAAAAGTGAACCCTAGTAGGTACAGTCCTCATTTTTAGATCAGCAACACATAGAATGGCTGTTGCTGCTGATATTCTGATTTCTTTCCCGTATAAGGGAACCTGGCCAAAATAGAAATCATACATAGCTATTTATAGAGAGGTACATTATGCTAGATTGTTACATTACACTATTTTTACTATAACACTTCAAAATCTGCCACTTGTTCATAGTCACTTTGCCACCCACCTAAAATGTACAATATAAGTCCAAGCTGCCCAGGCATCTATCAGCCACTTTTAAAAATGGGTTTTATTTATTTATTTATTTTTTGTATTTTATTTCATTTTTCTGCCAAACTAACTTTCTCAATTTCTGCTGTTCTAGTTCGTTGCTTGTTCTCAATCAGTCTCTATCCAGAATTCCTTTTACACTCCATGAGCTTTTGGCCACATTTTCTTGAGGAAGTACACATCATCTGAAGCATTAAGTGCCTATTTTGAAGGGTAATGTTTTAGAAGCTTTTGGAAGGAATCCCACAGGATTCCTCAGCCACAGGAAGTTGTGCAGCCTAGAGTTCCCTATGGGAGTCATGAGTGTCATGGGATCCAAATCCTGGGAACACCTGGTGTGGGACCTTAAGCAGACCTGACTGTTTCAATCAATCTATCAGTGGTATTTTATTGGGCAGTTACTGCGTACATTCACTCAATCATATTTATTGAGTGCTTACTATATGCAGAGCACTATATTAAGCGCTTGGAGAGTACAATTCAGAGCACTGTTTCAAGCATTTAGGGGAGGACATGGAAGAAGTGTTGCCTAGTGGAAAGAACACAGATCTGGGTTCTAATTCTATCTCTGCCAATTGCTTGCTGTGTGATCTTGTGTAACTCACTTATCTGTGCCTCAGTTTCCTCATCTGTAAAATGGAGACTGAATCCTAATCTCTCCTACTTAGACCGTGAACCCTATATGGATCAGGGTTGTGTCCAAACTCTTCTTGTATCTACACCAGCTTTTAGAACGGTGCATGGCATATAGTAAGTGCTTAAGAATTACCTAAATAATGATAATTATTGACTATTATTAGAATGCAATAGAGTTGGCAGACACAATTCTAAAATGAGCTAAAAGCGTGGTACATCTCAGATTATCCCTAGGGAACAGCAGTATGGTGGGTTTTTTTGGGTTTTTTTTTTTTTTAATTGAGCAAGGAAGCATTGCTATAGATGTGTGGTGGTCTCTATGGGATGTTTGAAACTTGGAAATAATGTTTATAGCAACAAAATGGATCCTCTGGAAATGAGCCCCAAACTAGAGTCAGATCTAGATCACACTCGATCCCAGGAGAATTCTGGCCCTCAGCTTGGGTTCATGGGGACTGGGACAGGCCTGTGATTTTTGAACTATGTAGGGATCAAATTTAGATTTCTTCAGGGAGCTAAATGAATGGAGTCAGCCTCTTGCCCATCTTGACTCTTCCTTTAAGGTACAGAAACAAAAATTATTGCGGCACTTTAGACCAGGAACACTGGATCCCGAGGAGTCATTGGACATTGAATTCTTGAATCCAAGTCACATGATGAGACAAAGTTGGCAGTTGGAAGAGCAAGGTTTAAGCTTGAGCTTTGAAATGCCAAACAAAAACCTGCGGAAAAACCCCTCCCGGGTGACCCCATTTTGGAGGTATTTAGAGCGACTCTTGGAAAGTTTGAAACACGACATCTGTTTTCTGTAAATAGATCTTCCCACTTGGTTGTATGTCCTCAGCCTTGCTTTTAAGAATCATGAAGATAATAATGTCGTAAATTTCTTCTCTCACTCCCTCTACTGCCTGGTTTGCAGTAGATTATAAGATTGAGGCAGATGTAATTCTAACTGAAGGTCAATCAGTTAACTGTGGGGAGGGGAGATATGTCTAGAGAAGATTTTATAGAGGTGGCTATGTTTTGGGATTTTTGAGCTTTCGAGAAAGGGTTCTCTCCATTTAGTCTAAAAATGGGGAAGTTGGGTGACATAAATGTTTGATTCCTCTTTCCTTCTTGTTCTCTGACTAATCCCCAGCTTTCTAAATACCCAGTTTGCACCATCCAACTGTGAACCTATACATTTGCAGCCTGCTGTTCATTTTCAAGCAAGTTTTTCATTGCGTGGGCTCAGTGGAAAGAGCAGGGGCTTTGGAGTCAGAGGTCATGGTTCAAATCCCGGCTCCGCCAATTGTCAGCTGTGTGACTTTGGGCAAGTCACTTAACTTCTCTGTGCCTCAGTTACCTCATCTGTAAAATGGGGATGAAGACTGTGAGCCCCCGTGGGACAACCTGATCACCTTGTAACCTCCCCAGAGCTTAGAACAGTGCTTTACACATAGTAAGCGCTTAATAAATGCCATTATTATTATTATTGAGCACTTTCTGTGTGCAAAGCACTATACTAAGCACTGTTATGTAGAAGTAATAGTGTCATGTCCCTTAAAAACAAATATAGCCTTGACCAGGGATTTTCGTAGAAGTGTCCTTCAGAGTGCCTGGAAATCAAAAACCAAAAGCTAAGCCAACCTCTTTGTTGTTGATCTAAAAATGCTGGCTGTTCCTACTGGTTTCCTCTCTTCATTACCAATGTGAAACTTCCCAAGCACTTAGTACAGTGCTCTACATGCAGTAAGTGCTCAATAAATACAATTGAATGAATGAATGAAGCAGCGTAGCCTGATGAATAGAGCACAGGTCTGGGAGACAGAAGGACCTGGGTTCTAACCCCAACTCCACCACTTGTCTGCTGTGTGACCTGGAAAAGACACTTAACTTCTCTATACCTCAGTTACTGCATCTGTAAAATGGAGATTGAGGCTGTGAGCCCCATGTGACACAGGGTCTTTGTCCAACCTGATTGGCTTGCATAAACCCCAGTGCTTAGTACAGTGCCTGGAACAAAGTAAGCACATAACAAATACCACAGTTATGATTATTATAATCCTGGCTTTACCTCTTGTCTGCTGTGTGACCTTGGGCAAGTCATTTCACTTCTCTGGACCTCAGTTCCCTCATCTGTAAAATGGATTAAGACTGTGAGCCCATGTGGGATGCAGATTGGGTCCAACCTGATGTGCTTTGTTTGAATTACAGTGCTTAGTACAGTGCCTGGCAACTGAGAAGCAGCGTGGTTTAGTGGAAAGAGCCCGGGTTTGGGCGTCAGAGGTCGTGGGTTCTAATCCAGCTCTGCCGCTTGTCAGCTGTGTGACTTTGGGCAAGTCAGTTAACTTTTCTGTGCCTGTTACCTCATCTGTAAAATGGGGATGAAGACTGTGAGCCCTACAGAAGACAACCTGATTACCTTGTATCTATCCCAGTTCTTAGAACAGTGCTTGGCACATAGTAAGCACTTAACAAATACCAGTATTATTATTATCATAGTAAGTGCTCAAATACCATTAAAAAAACTTCGCTGTTGTCCAGAGACACCCTAAGCTGCTCTGTAACAGTCCCAAGGCCACAGGGTGACAGGCTTTCTCAGCTCCAGCATGGATCCCGTTCTCAGTGTTCCCGACCCATCCCCTTTAGACCCTAAGTTCTTTGTGGACAGGGAAAGTGTCTATTTATTTTTGTATGATACTCTCCCAAGTGCTTTGTACAGTGCTGTGCATACAGTAAGCTCTCAATAAATATGATTGACTGACTGACTAAACAATTTCTGCACGTGTCTTAGAAGATTTAGTTCTCTGTCCTGGCAAGTGAAAGGGAAATAGCCCTCCAAGTGACCACAACTCGTGGAGGCTGATTGGGTTATTCAAGGATATACAATTGGGCAGCAGAGTCCAGCAATAGGATCCAAGAGTTTTGACTTTCATTCTCTGATTTTCTAGATGTAATCAAAGCCTTACCTATTCCTTCCACAGGTGACAGTGGATCAACATTCAGAACTGCAGCCTCAGTCTACCTAGGAAAGCAGGATGGCATGGTAGATAGTACACAGGCCTGGAAGTTAGAAGGTCATGGGTTCTAATCCCAGCTCCGCCACTTGTTTGCTGTGTGGTCTTGGACAAGTCATTTCACTTTTCTGTGCCTCAGTTACCTCATCTGTAAAGTGGGGATTAAGATTGGGAGCCCCAACGTGGGACAGGAACTGTGTCCAACCTGATTTGCTTGTGTCCAACCCAGTGCTTAGTACAGTGCTTGGCACATAGTAAGCACTTAGCAAATACCACTAATTGTTGTTATTATTATTATTATTATCAAATCAATCAATCAATCGTATTTATTGAGCGCTTACTGTGTGCAGAGCACTGTACTAAGCGCTTGGGAAGTACAAGTCAGCAACACATAGAGACAGTCCCTACCCAACAGCGGGCTCACAGTCTAGAAGGGGGAGACAGAGAACAAAACCAAACGTACTAACAAAATCAAATAAATAGAATAGATATGTACAAGTAAGATAAATAAATTAAAAAATAGAGTAATAAATATATACAAATGTTGAGGTATAGAAGCAGTTCATTCACATAGGCACCTAAAGGTAAATTTTACTATCAGAGGCTACAGAAAATATTTGAAGAATTGCAAGACACTTCTACTGGCTGTAGAGCACCTACGCCTTTAAAAGAAAAAAAAACCATTAAGAAATTCAAATATCCTGCAAAGGCAGGTTTGCTTTTGAGTCTGGATTTCTAAATTACCCTTCCTTCAATAATGTAAAAGGACTCATTCCCTGCTAACACTGGAGAACCTGAAATCACTATTAATCTATTTGTACTCACTGACTCAGCAGATTAGCTGCTTTTTTTTCAAGTCCTGGCCAGGCTTTCAGTTTTTCTGCATGATATTTTTGAAAGCATTGTTGGCTTTTTAAAGGTCCTTTGTCTTGTTCACTTGCCAATATATATTGTATCAAATAGCTGGCATTTACCCCAGTGGGCTTCTGTTCAATTTAAATGGAAGTGTTTTTCAGGCATTAACTGATTAGCCCCACTCTGTGCCCTTGTGGCTAGTGCATATTTGATCATCTCCCTTTCACTGGCTCTCGGGAAATGAAGAAGCCTGCAAAGTCTTGGAAATGAGAGTCCCTGCTTTTAGTTAGGTTCAAGCCCTTGGTTCTCCTGACCCTCTTACTGCCTCATCGTATGTAAATTGGGAGATGATAACCTGTTGCTTTTTGCTTAGGAAGAATCTACCAAAATGCAATACAGGGGCACCACAAGGAGACACTTGACTGGGAGTTATTATCTTTATTATTGTTATCATCATTATTATATTTGTCAAGCATTGTTCTTTGCACTGGGGTAGAAATAAATTAATCTGGTCAGAGTCCCCATCCCTGTCCCAATTATGGCTCACCGTTTTACATTTGAGGAAACTGAGACCTACAGAAGTTAAGTGACTTGTCCGAGGTCACACAATACACAAGTCATGGAGCAGACTTTAGAACATGGGTCCTCTGTCTCTCAGACCTGTGCTCTTTCCACTAGGCCAGGCTACTCCATTGAGGTTGTGCTACGGAGGTTACTGATTGAGGGAGGATGCGTCACTACTGACCTGTATATACCTTGGCAATCCATGAATACAACCCAAATTAAAATGCCAAAAAACTGGGAGGACGGGGAAAGAAGTCCTCTTTTCCCAGCTCTTATTGAAAAATCCCATGAAGTGCTTCTAAGACATTAATTACCAATATGAAAGGCACTGCATATGTCAGTGTGGATGAATACATGAAATAAGCACTTTCAATCATAAAAATGCAATTAATCATCAGTTTGATTAAAACACAGTTGCTTTGTATAAAGCCTGCCCCACGCACATCAGAGATATGACATGTAAAGAGCATTCACAGTGAATTAAGATGAAGGATTATCAATTGACAAGTCACTGAACATAAGCTGCATTAGCTGTTAAGAAGACTCTGTAGTGAGGTTTCAAAATGTATGTTTTTAAAATAATAATTGTGGTATTTAAGAGGTTACTATGTGCCAGGTACTGTTCTAAGCACTGGGCTGTTTATAAGCGAATTAATAGAACACAGTCCCTGTCCCACTTGAGGCTCCAATCCCTGTTTTACAGATGAGGTAACTGAGACCCAGAGAAGAGAAGTGACTTGCTCAAGGTCACACAGCAAAGTGACAGCATGGTGTTGTGAATAGAGCACAGGCTGGGGGGTCGGAAGGCCACGGGTTCTAATCCCAGCTTTGCCACTTTTCTGCTGTATGAGACTGTAAGCCCCACATGGGACAGGGACTGCTGTATCCAACATAATAATAATAACGATGGCATTTATTAAGTGCTTACTATGTGCAAAGCACTGTTCTAAGCGCTGGGGAGTTTACAAGGTGATCAGGTTGTCCCACGTGGGGCTCACAGTCTTCATCCCCATTTTACAGATGAGGTAACTGAGGCACAGAGAAGTTAAGTGACTTGCCCAAAGTCACACAGCTGACAATTGGCAGAGCCGGGATTTGAACCCCTGAGCTTTGACTCCAAAGCCTGGGCTCTTTCCACTGAGCCATGCTGCTTACCCCAGTGCTTAGTACAGAGCCTGGCACACAGTAAGTGCTTAACAAACACCATTATAATTATTATTTAGTGGCAGAACTGGGATTAGAATCTATGACCTTCTGACTCTCAGTACTGTGCTCTACTATTAAAGTGCTTACTCTGTGCCAGGAACTGTACTAAGCTCTGGGGTAGATACAAGGCAGCTACACAGTCCACATTCCATTTGGAGTGCACCAGTCTTAATCCCCAATTTCCAGGTGAGGTACTAGATGCACAGAGAAGAGAAGCGACTTGCCCAAGATCTTACAGCAGACAAATGGAAGAGCCAGGATTAGAACCCAGGTCCATGCTGTATCCATTACGCCATTTCGTAAAAAGATTATGTATAGGACTCAATTTTATGATAAAATGTGTATTGATTACTTTTGCTAACATATTCCAGTTTCATGACTCAGGGACTTCAGCAGGAATTCAGATCCTGGGGCCATCACCAGAGGCAGTACTTGTCTCTAATAGTTGGGTGTTAAGCAGTCAATCTCTCTTGAAGGACATAATATTAGAGAAACTGTTTCAAGGTTAAGTTTGGTGTTCTTAATAGTTTTAGGGACTTTTTAAATTATTTCAAACTGTTGTCCTCCGGGTAATGAGTTGAACCAGGCAGCAGAAGGAATTTTTAATAGGTTTACAAATTATACAGAAAATTAAGGAGAAAAAAACTGTGCACTGACCTCAATTATCCAGGTAGCTCAACCAAAATTATGTAGGGTTGTGGGTGAGCTTGAGTATATTTATTATTAAGATTTGTTGAGCAGCCATTTTCAGTCTAACCAAAGTTATTATTTTTATTATGGTATTTAAGTGCTTACTATGTGTCAGTCACTGTTCTAAGTGCAGAGGTACATTCAAATTCACCAAGTTGGACACTATATAGTCTCTGTCCCTAGGGGTCTCATAGTCTAAATAGGAAGGAGACTGGGTATGAATCCCCATTTTACAGATGAAGAAACTGAGATGCAGCATGGCCTGGTAGAAAGTGGACAGGCCTGGGAGTCAGAGGACCTGGGTTCTAATTCCAGCTTTTCCAATTGCTTGCTGTGTGATCTTAGGCAAATCACTAAACTTCTCTGTGCCTCAGTTTCCTCAACATGTTTTCCTTGGTACTTGTGAGCTCCATGTGGACAGAGACTGTGTCCAACTTAAATTGTATCTACACCAGTGCTTAGAATTGTTAATGATTATGTATCATCCCCATAGTAAGAGGTTAACAAATACCATTAAAAAAAGTGACTTGCCCAAAATAACCTAGTAGGCAAGTTCTGGATTTGGGATTAGAACCCAGGTCCTCTGACTCCAAGGCCTATGTCCTTTCCACTAGGCCAAGATCACTTGAACATCATCACTAACCCTTCATTCCCCCCAGTTCAGAAACAGCAAAATCCCCACGTACTACATATAATAATAATAATAATGATGGTATTTGTTAAGCATTTGCTATGTACAAAGCACTGTTCTAAGTGCTGGGGGATACAAGATGATGAGGTCCCACATGGGGCTCAAAGTCTTAATCCCCATTTTCCAGATGAGGGAACTGAGGCACAGAGAAGTGAAGTGGCTTGCCCAAGGTCACACAGCTGACGCATGGCGAAGCTGGGATTCGAACCAGTGACCTCTGAGTCCCAAGCCCATGCCCTTTCCACTGAGCCACACTGCTTCTCTAATTTTTACAGAAGCCCTTTTTCTCCCACCTTCTACTCAGGGGCTGCACTCATGTAAGGGGAAACTGAGCCACAAACAAGGACCTCAGCTTGTTCCTTATTTCATCTGGTATAAAATGCCTCAATTTCCCAAGCCTCTTTGTGGTAGGTATTTACAACCCTAGAGCCACTCAAGGCTTAGACACCAGGCAATCATTTTAAAGCTCAGGAAGAAGTTTCATGACTCAGGGACTTCAACAGGAATTCTGATCCTGGGGCCATCACCAGAGGCAGTACTTGTTTAAGGATTTCCATCTTTTGCCAGATATACAACCCAACTAGGGTGTGCGGAGAGTGGTATTATTCAGTGCACTTCCTTAGGATGTCCCAGTTTACTGCTGGATTGTTTTTCCTTTCTTTGCCTTTATTACTTGACGAATGTCATCCTGAATGGTTGTGTGAGACAGGGTCTGGGACTAGTGAACAGTTTTCATAGTCTCAAACCTTTTGCTGACTTCACCTAACAGTATCTAGAGATATCCAGAATTTAATTAGGAAAGGAACTCGAGAGAAGCAGCATGGCCAAGTGGAATGAGCATGGGCTGGGAGTTAGAGGACTTGGGTTCTAATTCCGCTCTGCCGAATGCTTGCTGTGTGACCTTGGGCAAGTCAACTTCTCTGTGCCTCAGTTCTTTTGTTCTCCCTTCAACTGAGACTGTGAGCCCCATGAGGTAAAGGGACTGTGTCCAAACTAATTCACTTGCATCTTCCCCAGCAGTAAGACGATAATAAGTGCTTAACAAATACCATAAAAAAGGGAAAATGGGAGATGTAGGGAATCATATCTACCATTCAACCTCTGTTTTGATCTCCTGAAGGACTTTTGACTAAATGGGCATGAATTTGAAAACACATAACTTCTCTAAGGCATTTTGCAGGGTATGAATTTAGGGGAATACAGATGGATTTAGGCTACCAAAGGGCAAATTAACTGGGATTATATTACCAATGTTTACAGCCATGTATATGACTGAAAATCAGGATCATGGGCTCCTGACTCTTCCTCGCTAAATGGGGCACTTGCATTGGTTCAGGTGGTACATGGAAGGGTTGACATCTGTAATGTAGAGAAGCAGCATGGCCTAATGGCAAGACCATGGGTTTAGGAGTCAAAGGATGTGGGTTCTAATCCCCGCTCTGCCACATGTCTGCTGTGTGACCTTGAGCAAGTCACTTCTCTGAGCCTCAGTTACCTCATCTGTAAATGGGGATTAAGACTGTGAGCCCAAGCTGATTACCTTGTATCTACCCCAGCACTAGAACAGTGCTTGGCACACAGCAAGCACTTAACAAATACTATTAATATTATTATTGTCCTGGAAAGATGACCCTGTGGTGGCCATTATGGTGGTGACTGCAGAAAAAGTTGGGGTTCACATTATTTCCTGCTGTTGACCACCCCTCCCTCCCCACCTAGCTGGTCCACTGGGGAAATGAAAGCTCAGATGTTTCCAGAAATCCAGAAAGTGTGTGTGAGGGGGTGGGGTCTCCATACCATAGGTGAAAAATAAAGGTGAGACTAAGACAATCAGGTGCTCTATTCCTAAATTTACCAGTTTACCATTTGGCCACGACGGTCATCACAATGCAAAGGTAGCAGCATCTCCAAGTGCTTAGTACAGTGCTTTGCACACAGTAAGCGTTCAATAAATACAATTTAATGAATGAATGGAGCATCTTTACTCCTCTAGTTTCTGGTTCCCCTTTCAGGACAGAGAGAAAATAACTAAGATAGTTCTGCTCACCCAAACCAATAACTCTTTTTTAACTTTAATTTCAGGTGAACTAGTATTTTAAAAGTGTGACCCACATACAGATGAGTAACCGTATAGATGGCCATCTAATGAGTTTGTCTCACTTGTAATAGAAAATTGTTGAACTTGTCATCGGAACTTCCCCATTATAATTTCTTATTATTTTGTCTCACTGGGCCCTGAAAGTAAACAGCACGTTTCCTGTCTCTGACAAGCCCAGCAGCCTGCCAGCCTGCTGCTAGGTTTACAGTTCCACTGAGATTTTAATACCTGCATTAGCTCCCTTGTGAAGCAATAAACCATCCTTAGTGCTAACCTAGTTTGTATTTTTAGAGCATGAGCTATCAATTACTTAGCTCACAGAACTGCTCTCTTCTGTGATTGTGTGAGGAGTGGTCTTTGTAGAGGCAAATGATAATTGTGACTCCATTGCTCCCGGGCTTCCTTTACTCCCCAAGAACAAGTGGGTAGTTTGAGAGGAGCATTAACTCTTTCAGATCTGCAGGGAATGAGTTAACACAGGGGGTCTAAGCCATAAGAGAATACAGCTGATCTCCCCAAGTCAGAATGTTGAATGAGGACAAAGGGTAGGAAGGAACAGGCAGATGCTACCTTATAGCTATAATAATAATTGTGGTATTCATTAAGTGCTTAGTATGTGCCAAGCACCAGGGTAGGTACAGAATGAGCAGGTCTGAATTAGTCTTTGTTCCACATGAGACTCACAGTTAAGGGAGGAGGAAAAATAGGTGTTTAATGCTGCTTTATGAGAAGCAGCATGGCTCAATGGAAAGAGCCTGGACTTTGGAGTCAGAGGTCATGGGTTCAATTCCCGGCTCTGCCAATTGTCAGCAGTGTGACTTTGGGCAAGTCACTTAACTCCTCTGTGCCGCAGTTCCCTCACCTGTAAAATGGGGGTTTAGACTGTGAGCCCCCCGTGGGACAACCTGATCACCATGTAACCTCCCCAGTGCTTAGAACAGTGCTTTGCACATAGTAAGCGCTTAATAAATGTCATTATTATTATTATAATAAAGAAACTAAGGCATGGAGAAGATGATTTGCCCAAAGTCATTCAGCAAACTAGTGGTGGACCCAGGTCTTCTGACCCATGCTTCTTCTACTAGGTCATGCTGCTTCTCAACAGCCATCACTCTTTTATCCAAGGTAAGAAGGGAACAGGGCAAAATAGCAAACCAAATTACTCTTTCAATCCAGAGTTTTCTCTTCCTCCCTTCCCAGGTTTTATCCAGAATTGTTGACACAGTCCAAACCTGGATCACCAGACCCTGCTTAATTTAAATTACTGTATTGTAATCAGAAAAAAAAAACCTGCTCCCTTCCTCCTTCTATCTACCAGACTGCATTCATTCTCTGACCATTCAACCTGGAAGGAAGGGCAGATTTTTATATAAGGAGAAGTTTTATTAATATGCTTTAAACTATTTACAAGTCAGTATTTGCTGCTGCTTCCTGTCTTCAGCTCACTGCTCCAACATTTCCTGACATGCTACTCAAAGTCTCGTGTCTCTTACAGGTGTATAATTCAATGCTTACATCCTGGGCCTGGAGCTTCACAAAATGGCATTACATATCTCAAAATTTGCCCCCATGTCCCACCATCTGAAAGATGGCCAGCAGGCTACTCTAAAATCCTGTTTTCACCTATAGAGTCAGTGCCCGGCCTGAGAAACAAGACTCTAATATATTGTGGTATTTGTTAAGGGTTTACTGTGTGCTAAACACTGGGGTAGACACAAGATCATCAGGTCCCACAGGGGGCTAACAGTCTGTCAGAGGGAGAACAAGTATTGAGCTCCCATTTTGCAGATGAGGAAACAGAGGTGCCTAAGGTCACACAACAGGTAAGTGGCAGAGGCAGGATTAGAGGGGGACATGCTCTCATTTCTACCAACTCTGTTGCAACGTTGTTGCCAACTTGTACTTCCCAAGTGCTTAGTACAGTGCTCTGCACACAGTAAGCACTCAATAAATATGATTGATTGATTCTCCCAAGTGCTTAGCACGGTGTTCTGTGTCTGGTAAGCGCTCAGTAAATTCAATTATTCATTTGATCAAGGTAGAGAGGTCGCAACAGCAGGTTGAGGTCACCATGGCTATATTTTTGCTGCTTTCACTGTCTGCTCCCTGAAGCTTCTGCCTTCTCAGACTTCCCAGGATGTGAGGTGTAATGAGTGAAGTGGAAACCTGTGGGGAGAGGTCGGCAAAAGTAATAGGCTAGGTCACACCTCTGCAGCTCATTACATTTGGTCCTGCTTGCTTCTCTGCCCTAAAAGTAGCCAACGTGGAGAATGTGGATGTCTGTAATGAGGGTTGTCAACCTTGCCTGTCTGTCTGTCTCTCCCCGTGTCTTCAGTTCTTGCTTTTCTCCCCCTTCTTCCCCCTGTCCCCTTACCTCCTCCCACCATGATGCTTGGACTTCTGGCCACCCTCAGAAGCACCACAATAGGATCTACACACCTTGGTCACTTTAGCCAAACAAAAAGAGAAGCAGTGTGGCCTAGTGGATAGAGAATGACCGTGGGAGTTGGGAGGACCTGGGTTCTCATCCTGTCTCTGCCACTTGTCTGCTGTGTGACTTTGGGGACGTCACCTAACTTCTTTGTGACTCGGTTACCTCGTCTGTAAAATGAGGATCAAGACTATGAGTCCCATGTGGAACAGGGACTGTGTCCAGCCTGATTAGTTTGTATCTACCCCAGTGCTTAAAACAGTGCTTAACAGAGAGTAAGCGCTTAAGAAATACCATCATTATTATTATTGTTTACCCAGCACTTAGTACAGTCCCTGGCACATAGTAGGTACTTAAACATCATTTAAAAAAAATCTTGGCCTAGTTATTTTGGCAGAAGAAGTCCTTTCAGTGGGACTTGCACATACTTGGGGGCCCTGGCTTCCAAAAGATAGCAGAATGAAATGGTATTCCATTTAGAGGCAAGGATCCTGTGTTTTTTCCCTTGTCTCACCCAGAGCTGAGTTCCAGGCCCACTTGGATTCTGACAGACCTTGGTTGATTTCCAGCTCAGTCTTTCAGAGTTAGCATGCTACCTGGGGGGTTTGGTAAAGCAGTCAAATGTGTAGCTGTCTCTCGTGCCCAGCAGAACACTGGAACTTAGCAAGATAACTCCTGCACAAGGAACTATCCAGCCATTACAAATTAGCTAATGCCTTTGATTTTCTCATGGGAAGTTGGCCTCTGAAATGTACACGTTTTATCTCTCCCCATCCCTGTACACTGCCCTCTCCCCAACACTATAGGCCTCCTACTTGAAAAAGCTTGCCTTTTCCATTTTATTGTCACCAGGCACTTCTGCATGCTCATATTACCATTTGGGAATGCCACTTTCTATGTTCTTTTCTTTTTATAAACATTTAATTAGGAAGAGAAGTTCAAAGCCCTTTCAAACAGAAATGCCTTTGATTGAGTCTCCTATAAAATATTTATGTGAACAAGAAAAGAATTTGGGGGTGTTTGTGTCTGGCTGCCATGAATCATTAAAGTCCCATCCTCAGCAGGTTACCAATTAAACTGCTCTGGACCTGCGTTCCTTTTGGCATTTGGCCTTGTTTATCTGGACTAAACAAGCACCCCTTATAGGCTGAGTAGCCACTGTTATGATTTTGAATTGGGCATAATCCGCTCTGCGGAAAAGGTGATTGAGAGTAATAATGCCATAGCAAATAAGAGAAACCAAACACCTGAGAGCTCCACTGAAGTACATTGGGTTTAGGAAATCAAGGGGATGATTAATTGGTAATTTCTCCCAACACAGAATCTGAGATTCTTTCCTTAAGTAGTTCTCAGCTATTATAGCACCAAGGGCAGTTGCCCAGTAAGAATTGATTATCTGTCCAGCTCTCCCCATAACCTGTTCACCCATTTCCACACACAGTTCACTCAACAGTTTACTGATTCAAGGGCTTTCCATAAACTTCTTAATTTCATATGCTTGGTTCCCCATCTCAATACAGAAAACCTAAAAGGTATAGATTATTTGAAGGGAACATGGTCTCTTTAAAATATGCTCTATGTAGTGTAATGTGGAAAAAGTGCTTAATAATAATGAACATTAAGGGAGTCAGAGAAAACACCTGAAAATTGTAAATACTTAAAGGAACACAGATAAAATTATTTTCAAGAAAAAAAAAATCACCTACCATTATCTCTACATCCTTTGGAATGTGGGCTGGTTAGAGAGGAGAAGCAACAAGACCATTTTATTTAGTATTGCTTTTGGACACCTCATTTTCCATGTTTGTAGTTGCACCTTTTTCTGCACAGGGGTTTCTGGGTGAGAAGAGCTGACAATCTTAGCCTGAGGTTTTCCAGGGTGTTGATCCTTATGAGATGAGCTGGTGCCCTAGAACAGGGAATAATAGAAGTTTGTTTTTGTTTTTTGCGTTTTTTTTTGCACCAGGTTTAGAGTCCATCAGAATCACTGTCTCGTGTTAATGAAGGAAGCAAGTTCCAGAATACTCTAAGGGAAACAATTTGTCATAAACCTCATTTGTTTTGAAGGTAGCATATGGAGTTGGTATTGGTCATTTGAATCCTGGGACATGTAGAAGCTTTAGAGTTGTCTGAAAAAAGTGAGAGCAAAACACGGTGGCCGCTCGTGGTTAGGACCTCATTTGTCTCAGCACATCCCAAAAGGCAGTAAACATTTTAAGTAGGTGGTGTTTATGAGGTGATTTAGTTTTATAACTTTTTCCTGGCCTGGGATGGGATGAAGTTTTTTCTCAGAAGGAGGAACAAGGTTAAAATCCCCCTCTCCTGGGCTGGGCCTCAGATTTGGCTTCATCCCCTGTTTTGCAGTCATTAACAGGAGTTGTAAATTCCAAGATTGTAATCTCTTTCAGGGCAGAGATGATGTCTATCTACTTTATTGTACTCTCCCAAGAACTTAAAACAGTGCTCTGCACAAAGTAAGTGCTCAATTAATACAAGTACCTGATTAGGTGATTTAAATTTCGTCCCAGGACTTTCTTAAACAAGACGTTAATTTGCAATCCAGCCACTAGTCATTTAACCTGCTCTATGGAGTCCAGGCTAGGGGTCCTGATTTTTCTGGGGTGGCTCAGAACCTTCCAAGTTTGGACTGTGGAGTTTTAGCCACAGGAACAGAAGCTTGTGGAGCCCAAGCCCTAGGTGAGTCATTTTTTAAAACCAGGTTTTTAGCACTGACTCTCTCAGAAAAGGTTGGTCTTTCCCTTCCCAGGAGAGAGGAAAATGGGTGTTAGAAAAGAAGCTCTATCCATGGTAACCATACCCAGCTTTTTTCCTTCTCCTGTGGAATATATTGATTATGATGATTTAAAATGGCATTGGAAAATGTTTTCAGAAGAGTTGTGGATCAGGTCAGATGTAAATTGACTTGTTTTCAAATGTTAAGTCATACAGAGCTGTAAAATCGTATGGCACGTTCCTGATGTATTTATGAAATAGCTTTTCCTTGGGCTGAATGCACTGAAAGATGAAAAACTGAATGGAAAGGAAAATATGGAATTACATGAATGGGATTACGTGACCTGACCTATTTTTCATACTGTACAGTGGTGAATGGCAGAAGTAATTGTATTCAAGCACACACAAATCCTGTCCTAATGTGTAGTCTGCTTTTTGTTTTCTCAGAATGTGAATTCCTGAGTGAATCTGACAGTGGAAGAGGTATGGGAGGGGGCTCTGCTTTATAAATTTCAGATTAAAGGGGACTCTGTGCATTTAGGAGGGCTTCCTATTGACAACTTGGCTTTATTCTCTGGATCTGATCTGTACCCATATAAGGCTGGAGGGACTGTCATCTCTGATGTTCTTTCTTTCTTTCAGTATAGCCAAAGGGAAGAAGCAGTGGTTTAGGGAAAATTGGTATGAATTTTTTAGGAACATTTCAAATTTAAATAAAACCAGAGGAAGAAACAAAGGCCTGACTCCTTGGGAATGGTGTAGACCCTCTAATGGGAGAATGTGAAAAATAAACAAAAAAAATGTTTCCACATTGTGAAACTACTGTGGATACTCATCCTCATCTGGAGTAGTTTTAAATCATTGTAGAAGAGAAGCATTGTGAAATAGTTGGATTCAGTGTAGAAGAGACCAAAATAAAATGGAAGAAAGGGTGTCTAAAGTTTCAGGTTACGAAGAGTCCAGCCACTTTCGAAACTCCACTGTGCTGCGGCCAGATTAAAAATAAAAAATAAAGAACTGTATCCTGCCAAGCATTCCGGCACTCCTGTATAATGTTTCCCTTTACTTCTGATGTCTTTGCCAGCCTTTGTATCCTCTTACTCGTTCACTCATTCAATCATAATTATTGAGTGTTCACTGTGTGCAAAGCACTGTATTAAGCCCTTGGGAGAGTACAGTACAAGAATAAACAAACACATTCCCTGCGCACAATGAGCTTACAGTCTAGAGATGAGTTTACTCCAGTCTGAAGTGAGGAAAATGTGGAATGACCTACCTGCCCAGTTAGAAACAAGATGCTTGTGGGCTAGGTGCCAGGTATACTGTTTTAATGGATGATGGAAATAGGCTTCTGACATATCCTACATTTATGAACTTTAGGAAATACAAAGTAGGTAGGGGCATAGTTTAGAGTGAATTTGGGGTAAGTGGAGAAAGAAATGTGTTGAAATCTAGGGAACCAGAATGCTGGTGGAGAACCAGTTGTGACGTTCTCATCAGCTCAGGCATAAACATTTTAGGATCAAGTACCTGCCAGAAGGAATTGATCACAATGCTAACGGTTTCACAGCACGAATCTCACTCTCTCAGCCCTGACTTCATGGAGAAGATGGGATTTTAGGAGGGTGGGGAGGACCATGGCATAGGAGAGTATCGGATCCCTTACTGTCCCAGCTAAACAGCAACTTGAAGGATTGGGAGTTTTGTTTTACTCCTACTTTACTAAAGATTTAGTTCAGGGTTTTCCACCCAATAAGTACTACTGATTGATGTCTGATCAACCCAACTGATAATATGATGCCTCCTTTACTCTTGCTCTACTGTAGTTAGATGGTGCACACCTGGTCATTATCCTTTTAAAAGAAGTGCTCAAATATTGAGAAGAGATTAGGGTGAAAAGAACATCCATCCCTCTAATTACTTTGGTCATTTGAAGGAAAAATTAATAGGAATTAGTTCAAAGGTGTTTAGGAGGACAGCAGTGTTGATGTAAAACCTACCATTAATTCACTTACTGAAAAGTTGGGTGTCTACTGCCCATCCCTCCCCAGAAGCTATTTCCTGTTTGGTCCTCTGATGAGCAAATTAGGTTCTAGTTTGTGCTGGTAACTAAGAAGTCAGAGGGTCAATCAATCCATCAGTGCTATTTTTTTTGAGAATTTACTGTGTGTGTTCAGTAGGGCCTTTCATGGGAATGGGAACAAAGAAGCCATAGGATTAGCAAGACCTTCCCATGCAACCCTCTTTGTTCAACTCTGCTGTTGTGCTAATTGGAGGTGGTTGTACCTCCTTCTCCATTGATCTCATTTCAGCCTCTCATCATCTCTGGACCTGGGAGCCTTTAATAACACTAATAATAATAATGGTATTTGCTAAATAATTATTATGGTATTTGTGAAGTGCTTACTATGTGCCAAGCACTGTACTAAGCACTGGGGTAGACACAAGCAACTAGGTTGAACACAGTCGCTGTCCCATGAGGGGCTTACAGTTTCAATCCCCATTTTACAGATGAGGTTACTGAGGCATAGAGAAGTGAAGTGACTTGCCCAAGGACACACAGAAGGTACTTGGTGGAAACGGAATTAGAACCCATGAGTTATTTTCTGACTTTCAGGCCCACGCTGTATCCACTACTCCATGCTGAGTTCCACAGCACTGAAAGTTGCTAATAGGTTGCGGAGAATTAGGATGGAATAGAGGCTGTTGGATTTGGTATTTGGTAAGAAGCAGCATGCCAGTGGAAAGAGCCCAGGCTTGGGAGTCAGAGGTCGTGGGTTCAAATGCTGGCTCTGCCAATTGTCAGCTGTGTTACTTTGGGCAATGCGCTCAACTTTTCTGTGCCTCAGTTTACTCATCTGTAAAATGTGGATTAAGACTGTGAGCCCCCTGTGGGACAACCTGATCACCTTGTAACCTCCCCAGTGCTTAGAACAGTGCTTTGTATATAGTAAGCACTTAACAAATGCCATTATTATTATTATTATTATTAAGAAGATCACTGGTTACCTTGAAGAGGGCAGTTTCCATGAAGGGGACAGAAGCCAGATTGGGGGTGGTTAAGGAGAGAATTGGAGGAGAGAAAATGAAGACAGTGCATTTATATACAACTCTCTAAAGAAATTTAAACAGGAAAGGTAGGAGGGAGATAGGGTAGTAACTAGAGGGAGCAGTGAGGTCGAAGGAGGGATATTTGAGGATGGGATATCTGAAGGTGTTGAAAGTAGTGGGAAAGAAGCCATTTAAACATAAATGATTGAAGATGGTGGTCAGGGAGGGAGGAAGGAAGGGAGGGGACAATGGGGTCAGAGGTGCATGCAGCTGGAGGAGTTGGATTTTGAGATTGGTGAGAGCTCTCCTCTTGAGGTACTGCTAAGATAGATGAGAGAGTCAAAGAGGATGCAGAAGACGGAAGGCCTGGAGAGGAACATCCATTCAATCGCATTTATTGAGCACTTTGTGCAAAGCATTGTACTAAGCACTTAGCACTGTACTAACACAAGAAGTTTCAGGTAGATCATCCTGATTTCAATTTTATCAATCAAGTTTGTAGCCAGGTCAATAGGGGGAAGATGGGAGGGTCTGGGTGGCAGGGAGGGGACAGATTATTTGTAGAGGGAGTTACATTTCTGGAACAGCTCACCTAGGTAATGGGTATGGGAGTCCGTAAGGATGTAGAAGCATTCTTGTTGGGTGGAGGAGAGGGCAAGGAGGGCAAACTCATACATAGATGAGTTTATAAAAGATAGTTGCATGTTTACACCAATTACCCAAACAAAGAATATGCACTTGGCAACCGCTGATACCCTTAGCTTTGAATTGTTTCCGTTGTTCTTGTTTATGCCAACGTGCACAAAGTTCAGTGCTTTTGAAGGAGGTCTTTGTTTGGGTAGACACACCCCGAATTCTTATTCATACTCTGGGTAATGATAGGAGATGTTCTTCATAGAAAAAAACAAAGGTCTTCCTTTGAACAGATACTTACTGAATGCAACCCCTTAAAATTTTTTGACATGACATCATAAGTCCTGCTGTTTATTCTGTACTAAACTCTTAGAATATCTTCAGAAGTCTAAGCCTTGTGTTGTTTTAACAGCCTCCATAATTATAAGCTCTTTAACAGTTTGTGTAGTGTTAGGTCATGCTGAAAAGTCTACTGCCTGGTAGTCATAGGACTCTTAAGGGGCTCGAGGCTCAGTGGAAAGGGCATGGGCTTTGGAGTCAGAGGTCATGGGTTCAATTCCCAGCTCTGCCAATTGTCAGCTGTGTGACTTTGGGCAAGTCACTTAACTTCTCTGTGCCTCAGTCACCTCATTTGTAAAATGGGGATTAAGACTGTAACCTTGTAACCTCCCCAGCACCTAGAACAGTGCTTTGCACATAGTAAGTGCTTAATAAATGCCATTATCATTATTATTATTATTACTGACTTTCAGTAAAAAAAATTAAAGGCAGAAGCATCAAGAGCAATTGGTAAAGCCTCTGTGTGGGGCAGTGTACTAAGTAGTGGAAAGAGCATGGGCTTGGGAGTCAAAGGTCATAGGTTCTAATCCTAGCTCTGCCACTTATCAGCTGTGTGACTTTGGGCAAGTCACTTAATTTCTCTGTGCCTCAGTTACCTCATCTGTAAAATGGGGATTAAGACTGTGAGCCCCCCCGTGGGACAAGCTGATCACCTTGTAACCTCCCCAGCACCTAGAACAGTGTTTGCACATAGCAAGTGCTTAATAAATGCCATTGTTATTATTACTATTATTACCAACTTTCAGTAAAAAAAAATTTAAAAAAGGCAGAAGCATCAAGAACAATTGGTAAAGCCTCTGTGTGGGGCAGTGTACTAAGTAGTGGAAAGAGCATGGGCTTGGGAGTCAAAGGTCATGGGTTCTAATCCCAGCTCCACCACTTATCAGCTGTGTGACTTTGGGCAAGTCACTTAACTTCTCTTTGCCTCAGTTACCACATCTGTAAAATGGGGATTAAGACTTTAGCCCCACGTGGGGCAACCTGATTACCTTGTCTCTACCCAGTGTTTAGAACAGCGCTTGCTGCGTAGTAAGCATTTAACAAGTACCATCATCATTATTACTGTTATTATTATTATTATTAAGTTTTTGGGAAAGTACAGTAAAGTTATTAAAGATGCTTTGCACACAGTAAACACTCAATAAATAAGATTGAATAGATAGGATCCCTGCCCTCAAGGACCTTACAGTCTAGTGAGGGGACAGAAGCAAAAAATTGCAGGTAAGAGAAAAAAAATAGAGTGTAAAGATGTGCAGTGCAGGTGAGTTTGAGCACCCAGGTTCTTAAGTGACATGGAAGTGCTCAAGAGACAGTAGGTGGTGGGGGATATGGGTGTGGAGATGTCATCAGGGTAGGACCTGCTAGAGGACATGTAATTTCAGAAGACTGTAAACCTCCCCCTCTAGACTGTAAACTTACTGTGGGCAGGGAACATAGCTACCAACTCTGTTACATTGTCCTCTCCCAAGCACTTAGTACTGAACTTGTAAGCACTGAGCTTACAGTGCTCTACACACAGTAAGCATTCAATAAATACAATGGATTGACTGAAGAGGGGAGAACTGCGGTCTGCAGAATGTGAAGGAGGAGGGGCTTCAAGACAAAAGGGAGGGTGTGAACAAGGGGTAGATAGTAAAAGGAGAGGAAAGAGAAGTGAGCTGTTGGGAGGAGTGAGGCTGAGTAGTAAGGAGGGAACTGAGTGTTGAGAAGACAATGGTCAGGTATTTTCTGCTTCATGTGGAGAGGAATGGAGGGGAAGTATGAAGAATAATGTGTTGGGAAAATAATCCATGCAGCAGAGTGAAGTTTTGCCTGGAAAAGGAGAGACTGGAGTCAGGGAGATCAGCAGCGAAGCTGCCTTGTTGCAACCTAACATTTAGGATAAGAAATGCTTTGGGTATCTTCCAATCAATCAATCAGTGGTATCTATCAAACACTTATTCTTCATAGAGCCCTGTACAAAGCTCTTGGGAAAATACAATATGATAGAGTTGGTAGACACATGTCCTGGCCAAAATGAGCTTACAGTCTAGAAGGAGAGGCAGACATTAAAATGAATTAGAGATAGGGAAAATAATGTGTAAGGATATGTATATGTTTGAAATTAGTTCAAACCTTTAACTGTCACCAGGGAGCAGGAAAACTGGTCAGATTTAGGTGTAATGATTCACTTGTCTAGTAAAGTGTCTAGGGTGATGTCAGCATGTATTCAGAGTCAATGCTGCTTCCTTTGATCTCATTTTTTTTTTGGAACTCATTCATTCATTTGTATTTCTTGAGGGTTTACTTTGGGCAGAGCACTGTACTAAGCTCTCTAGAGAGTATACTATAACCATAAACAGACACATTCCCTGCCCACAATGAGCTCATCATCTCTTCCCTAAAAGATGCAACAATTTGATTTCTCCAATGGTGTGTCTTTGGGCTATTAACTAAAATCTACATTTCTTTCCATGCAGTGTATGGATTTTCAAGAATCCTCCCAAAAGATCCGTGGGTGCTTTATTGATGTGGAAGTGATCTCTCAGAATCCTGCTCAGAGCAAGCCACAGAGAATGCTCTAGTACAGTTTTTAGGGCATGAGCCTCCAGGAAATAATAAATTCACACTTCCAGGTAGACATTTACAGTGAGTTAATCTGAGCTTTGCTTGGAGGACAGTGGCAGAAAGCTGTAAACAACTGAACCAGTGACAGGATCCTTGGGAACCAAAATTCCCTAAATTTCAAGTTCAAACCCTTTTCTGATGGATAGATACAATCACTTCACCATTTAGTACTAAAAGCCACTGACGCTTTAGTTCCTCTGTGCCATGAGGCAGAATCCAAGCATGAAATTAGAAACCGAGCAACAAGCATGCCACAGGCTAAAGCAAATTAAGAGCAACATCTGAATCTGAAGCATTTATCAATTGTTGCTATTGAACTTTTATCTCAGACAGGGTTTCCTTTTTCACAGACTGAAGAGCAGGTGAGGGTTTCTTTCACAGCCAACAGCAGGCTCACAATCCTGTTGGTTTTCACTGGCTGTTGCTGGCACTCATCGTCTATCATGCAGTGCTAGGTAGAAAGTGTCACTTTCATTTGGCTGTCTAAGCCATTACTGGGTCAGCTCCAGTGTCCCCAGGATCAACCAATCAATCAATATTATTAGTAATTAGTATTAATATTAATTAGTAATATTATTACTATGTGCAGAGCACTGTACTAAGCACTTGGGAGAATATAATACAACATAATTAGTCCCAGAAAGTGAAACCCTCAGGGAGTAGTGACAGGTTTGTAGTCTGACAGTGAAGCCCTTTCAGTCCCAGTATCACATTTTTCTTTAAGCTGGCCCAATATCTCTAGTGAAAAGTCTCCTAATAGAGTGGGGAGAGTAATTCAGCACTGTGGACTAGGAGAGAGCAAGGGCCTGGGTGTTGGTAGATTTAGATTCTAATCCTGCACCTGCCACTTACCTGCTGTGTGACCTTGAACAAACCACTTAACTTCTCTGTGCCTCAGGTTCCTCATTTACAAAAATGAGGATAAGATATCCCCTCTCCCTTAAAGTATGAGCCCCATGTGGGACTAGGACTGTCTGATCTGTTCATATTTTATTCATTTATTCATTTAAATCTGTTTAATGAGCACTTGCTGGGGTCAGAACACTGAATTAAGCCTTGGGAGGGTACAATTCAACAAACAGACACATTCTCTGCTCACAACAAGCTTACAGACTAGAGGGGAAAAATACTAATTGTGGTGTACTATGTGCCAAGCACTGTTCTAAGCGCTGGAGTAGATACAAGGTAATCAGGTTGGACACAGTCCCTGTCCATCATGGGGCTCACAATCTTGATCCTCATTTTACAGATGAGGTTGCAGAGGAACAGTGAAGATGTGAGTTGCCCAAAGTCACAAAGTAGACTTGTGGCAGAGCCAGTACTAGAACCCAGGACCATGCTTTTCCACGAGGCGATGCTGCTTCTCACAGAGCTTGGTACATAGTAAACACCTAACAAGTACTACAATTGTTATGTTGAACTTACGTTGAAACCTTTGAGAGGCTTGTGAGACTCTGCTTTTATCTTCTTCCTCCGTTGTCAGTCAGCAGGAGGCACCTTCACAGCTATGCTGTGCTTGTCATGGATTCACTCTGAGACTAAAAGAGAATGGCTGTTCATCTGATAACACTCTGGTTTCCCACTGTTCCTTCCCTTTATGCTTTAGTGCACAAACACAGTGCTTAACTTGTCCTGGAGCCCTAAATCCCAGCTCCCCTTCCATTGCTGCCACACCTGCTCCCCCAGTCCCTGTCACCAAATCATTCCTCTCCCAGCCAGATGCTCAGTGAGTCGGGGATTTGACAAGCGGGTATCACTCTTCTTCCAGGACCAGGTGTGCAGTGTGACCTAAAGAAGCTGCGTGGCATTTTGGAAAGAACGCAGGCCTGGGACCCAGAGGATCTGGGTTCTAATCCTGACTTTGATCCGGTCTTTCTTTTTACTTCTCCTTCTGTTTCATTCTTCTGTGGCTGCTCCTCTGAGATGCAGTATGTAGGCCATCAAGTTCATTCAGCCAGCCAGTGAGGGAGAAAATACTTTTGGCCAGGGATCCCCCGGTTGTTTTGTCACAACCAGCTTCTAAATGTGTCATGAAGCAGGCCCCATTTTGTGGCCCGGGGGGTTGCCTGGTTTCTGGCTGACTTACTCTCCCCAGCAGAGCTTAAAGCAGTGGCACAGTCTAACATTTGTTAATCTTCCTCAACCTTAGCTAATTACTGTGATGACATCTGCAGATAGTAAGTGGCTTGTTGGTACAGCTCTGCAATGATTGAATTTCCCCTATGGCCTAGAGTTATTCCATGCAGGAGTCCAAGAAGTTCTATTGCTAGGTGTTAATTGTACTGAACTTGTTCCCGCTGCAGAGTTCAGGTTTCAGGACGGGCTGTACATATTTATTTTTCCTGCTGAGTTCTATGGGACAGCATTTTGTAACTGAAATAACAATCTGAAGTCCATGACCCCTGATAAGAGGATTCTGAATTTAGAGACTTGAATTTTCAGGGATTCATTGAACTAACCACATTAGGGAAGTTTTTTTTTGTTTTTTTTTTCCTCTTTTTGGTTTATGGCATGTCATAAGTGTGACCACATTGGGTCACAGAAATAGTTTAAACAACCAAAAAAATTTCTATTCTTTCTGGGTGAGAATTTATGCAGATATGTGACTGCTGGGGCTGGGATCAAAGACATACCACTGGATTAAGATGCTCCATTGCTGCTTTTTCTTTGGATTTTTCAGGAAAAAGTGATCTTGGAAACTGAAAAGATCTCACTGAACCCACCTGAGGGCCCCTTCTCCGCATGTCTATTTAGGGACACCTCAACTTCTGCAGTCTACATTGTAGGATTCCAGAGGGTCCATGTTGTATGGCATGAATTTCAGCCAGGAACTGCCCATTCTTTTGTCATGGTTCTTAAAGCCCAGAGCTTCTTTTCCATCCCAAGGTACTCCCGAGTCCTTTTGGTGCATTATCTATTAATCCATCCTGCTGAAGCGACGTGTGAAGAAAACCAATTCATCTGTGCCCAGATAAAAGGACACAGGCTATCACACAAACATTATGGAACAGGATCTGTTACGTTATAGTAATAGTTGTAGTATCTATCAAGTGATTAAAATGTACCAGGCACTGCACTATATGTAGTAGTTCTTCATATTTGAAGTTGAAGCTCACCTATGAGTGTGGTGTGTGTGGCTAAGAAGGCCAATGTGGAATTTACATTCTTGGCCATGTCAGGTTGTCCCTTGTGTTGTACATAGTGTTTGTGGAGCCTGCCCCTGTTTAACCTTTCCTCCTTGTCTGTCTTTTCATATGTAACTTGTGTTCAAAGAGAACTACTCCCTTCTTGAAAGAAGTATTCAGCAATTGACTCCCAGTTTCAGCTTCCCATATAGTAGCTGTCATTCTACTGACATGTCCCACCCTGCAAAGCCGGGAGAAAGGTGAGCATTGCTTCAGTGTTAAGAGACTGACTGTTCCAGAACTTAATTGTTCTTGAGTCTTGCTTACCATTTGAGATTGGGCTAATAAACTCTGGGGTACCTACAAGATTATCAGATTGGACACGATAGGGCCCCCAGTCTCAAGGGGATGGGGGAGAATGGGTATTTTATCCTCGTTTTACTGATGAGAAAAGTGAAGCACAGAGAAATAAAGTAACTTGCCCAAGCTCACACAGAAGACAAATATATCTATTGTTGTATTGTACTTTCCCAAGTGCTTAGTACAGTGCTCTGTGCACAGTAAGTGCTCAATAAATATGATTAAATAAATGAGTGGCAGAGCTGGGACTAGAACCCAGGTATTCTGTCCTGAACTCTTTACCCCTAGTCAATATCCACTCATGGGAGCTGGCTAGTTTGAATTCTTTAATTCCAACTTTCTCCCTGGAACAAATGCCTTTCCCTTTCTGTACTCCATTGGCCTTTCCTTGATGATGAGGTGGAGAAAGTTTCACTTGCCACTTTCCCAAAAGTATCCACAAGTATTTGTGAATTCTGAGGAAACATTTGGAGAGTCACAGAGTTGCCATTCTAAATGCTTTGAGCAATGATGTTAATATTTGAGTATTATTATTATTGCAGAGTAAAAGCTCTCACCTTCTTAATGTGAAAACATCACAAGCATATTTCATGGCATTTGGAATCTCACGAACCAGCTGATAGTAGTTATAATTGCTATGTGGCCAATTAATTCTGCTAAAAGTTAGTTAACAGGTGCCATTTCATTATTAACAACACAGATCAAACAGATTAGAAGCTATTTAAGGGTTCCCCACTGCTGGTCCACCTACACTGTGCTTCATTTCATTGCCTGCAATATTTGGGGGAAGAGAGAGAAAGTGTCTTTTAAAAACATGTGAGTTTGCTTCCATACATGGTTTGAGGGTTGGAGAATGAGGGAGAAAGGTGGATCATTTAGGAGACTGTCCCAAAACCCACAAGCTTCTCTGGAAGGGAGAGAGTTTAGACAACAGTTCCTTATGCCCCCTTCTGGAGTCCTTCCAAATCCAACAAATTTGATGATTTTGGGGAAGGGGGCCAGGAAAGAGATTTCTAGTTTGCTCTTGGGCTCAGCTGTTCATGATTTGAATTGGAGCCTCGACCTCCGTTCTCCCCTGAGGTTCAACAGGTCATCTTTCATTCATTCAATCATATTTATTGAGGGCTTAGTGTCTGCAGAGCACTGTTCTAAGCACTTGGGAGGGTATGATACAACAAGAGAAGCAGTGTGGTTTAGTGGATAGAGCAAGGGCCTGGGAGGGAATCAGAAGGACGTGGGTACTAATCCTGGCTCTACCACATGTCTGCTGGGTGACCTTGGGCAATTCATTTCACTTCTCTGAGCCTCAGTTACCTCATCTGTAAAATGGGGATTAAAAGTGTGAGCCCCATATGGGACAGGGACTGTGTCCAACCTGATTGATTTGTATCTACCCCGGTGCTTAGCACATAAGTGTTAAGACAGTACCATTATTATATTATTATTATTAATAACAAAAAACACACATTCTCTGCCCACAGCGAACTTACAGTCTAGAGTGGGGGAGACAGATATCGATATAAATACATTACAGATATGTATATAAGTGCTCTGGGGCTGGGAGCGGGGATGCAGAAGAGAGTGCGAGAAGAGGAGAGGGTGGCTTAGAGTAGGTCTCTTGCAGGAGATGTACCTTCAATAAGGTTTTGAAGGGAGGAGAGAAATTCTCTGTCAGATTTGAGGAGGGAGGGCAGAGCCAGAGGTAGGAGGTGGGTGAGGGGTTGGTGGCATGATAGATGAGATCGAGGCACAGTGAGAAAGTTAGCATTACAGAAAAGAAATGTGCAGGCTCTGTTGTAGGTGAGTAGCAAGGCGAGGTGATTGAGTGTTTTAAAGTCAATGGTGAAGAGTTTTTGTTTGATATGGAGGCAGATGGGCAACCACTGGAGTTTTTTTGAGGACTGGGAAAACATGTCCTGAATGTTTCTGTAGAAAAATGATCTGGGCAGCAGAGTGAAGTATGGACTGGAGTGGGGAGAGACAGGAGGCTGGAAAGTCAGCAAGGGGGCTGATGCAGTAATCCAGGAGGGATCGGTCAAGCAATTGTATCAACATGGGATATTGCACAGTGGCTTCAAATGGTGTCTTGGAGGACTCAGGTTCTGTAGGGTGGAGATTTCAACTGGCAAGCAGACTGTTTTTAAAAAGAAAAACAACTTCTGACCTGAGGTCAGCTACCCCAAGGGCCTGAGGGTTTCACTGGTCATGGGTTCAAATCCCAGCGCCACCAATTGTCTGCTGTGTGACCTCGGGCAAGTCACTTCGTCTCTGGGCCTCAGTTCCTTCATCTGTAAAATGGGGATTAAGACTGTGAGCCTCCCGTAGGACAACCTGATCACCTTGTATCCTCCCCAGCGCTTAGAACAGTGCTTTGCACATAGTAAATGCTTAAATGCCATCATCATTATTATTATTATTACTGAAGGTCTATGGGATTTCCATTATTAACACTCTCCACTTCCCTCAGGGGATTTCATGTTCAGAAATAAAGATGATCCTAAGAGAGGTAGGGTGAAGTGGGGAAGAGGAAGGTCTGGGCTGCAGTTGGGGAAAGGCCCCAGACTAGGCTTGACCTAACTTCCCCACTATCCAATCCTTCATCTCCTCTTGTTTCCAGGAATATGTACCTCTGCATGGTCAGTCAACCCCTTCAACCCAGCATATTCAAAAGCAGCGCTGTCTAGTAGATAGAGCATGGTCCCTGGAGTTAGAAGGACCTGGTTCTAATCCCAACTCTGCCTCTTGTCAGCTGTGTGATCTTGGGAAAGTCATTTAACTACTTTGTGCCTCAGTTCCCTTATTGGAAAAATGAGGATTCTACACTTGTTCCCCCTCCTGCTTAGAGAGCGAGCCCCATGAGGGACCTGATTATCAAGAATCTACCCCAGTCATTTTTATAGTGCTTGACACATAGTGCTTAACAATAGTATTCATTGTTATTATTAATAAAGAGTGTGGGCCTGGAAATCAATCAATCAATCAATCAATCAATCGTATTTATTGAGCGCTTACTATGTGCAGAGCACTGTACTAAGCGCTTGGGAAGTACAAATTGGCAACACATAGAGACAGTCCCTACCCAACAGTGGGCTCACAGTCTAAAAGGGGGAGACAGAGAACAGAACCAAACATACCAACAAAATAAAATAAATAGGATAGAAATGTACAAGTAAAATAAATAAATAGAGTAATAAATATGTACAACCATATATACATATATACAGGTGCTGTGGGGAAGGGAAGGAGGTAAGATGGGGGGATGGAGAGGGGGACGAGGGGGAGAGGAAGGAAGGGGCTCAGTCTGGGAAGGCCTCCTGGAGGAGGTGAGCTCTCAGCAGGGCCTTGAAGGGAGGAAGAGAGCTAGCTTGGCGGAGGGGCAGAGGGAGGGCATTCCAGGCCCCGGGGATGACGTGGGCCGGGGGTCGACGGCGGGACAGGCGAGAACGAGGTACAGTGAGGAGATTAGCGGCAGAGGAGCGGAGGTTGCGGGCTGGGCTGGAGAAGGAGAGAAGGGAGGTGAGGTAGGAGGGGGCGAGGTGATGGAGGGCCTTGAAGCCCAGGGTGAGGAGTTTCTGCCTGATGCGCAGATTGATTGGTAGCCACTGGAGATTTTTGAGGAGGGGAGTGATATGCCCAGAGCATTTCTGGACAAAGATAATCCGGGCAGCAGCATGAAGTATGGATTGAAGTGGAGAGAGACACGAGGATGGGAGATCAGAGAGAAGGCTGGTGCAGTAGTCCAGATGGGATAGGATGAGAGCTTGAATGAGCAGGGTAGCAGTTTGGATGGAGAGGAAAGGGCGGATCTTGGCAATGTTGCGGAGCTGAGACCGGCAGGTTTTGGTGACGGCTTGGATGTGAGGGGTGAATGAGAGAGCGGAGTCGAGGATGACACCAAGGTTGCGGGCTTGTGAGACGGGAAGGATGGTAGTGCCGTCAACAGAGATGGGAAAGTCAGGGAGAGGACAAGGTTTGGGAGGGAAGACAAGGAGCTCAGTCTTCGACATGTTGAGCTTTAGGTGGCGGGCGGACATCCAGATGGAGATGTCCTGAAGGCAGGAGGAGATGCGAGCCTGGAGGGAGGGGGAGAGAGCAGGGGCAGAGATGTAGATCTGGGTGTCATCAGCGTAGAGATGATAGTTGAAGCCGTGGGAGCGAATGAGGTCACCAAGGGAGTGAGTGTAGATTGAGAACAGAAGGGGACCAAGCACTGAACCTTGGGGAACCCCCACAGTAAGAGGATGGGAGGGGGAGGAGGAGCCTGCAAAAGAGACTGAGAAAGAACGACTGGAGAGATAAGAGGAGAACCAGGAGAGGACGGAGTCTGTGAAGCCAAGGTCAGATAGCGTGTTGAGGAGAAGGGGGTGGTCCACAGTGTCAAAGGCAGCTGAGAGGTCGAGGAGGATTAGGACAGAATATGAGCCGTTGGATTTGGCAAGCAGGAGGTCATTGGTGACCTTTGAGAGGGCAGTTTCCGTGGAATGAAGGGGACGGAAGCCAGACTGGAGGGGGTCGAGGAGAGAGTTGTTGTTGAGGAATTCTAGGCAGCGCGTGTAGACAACTCGTTCAAGGAGTTTGGAAAGGAATGGTAGGAGGGATATGGGACGATAACTAGAAGGTGAGGTGGGGTCAAGAGAGGGTTTTTTTAGGATGGGAGAGACATGGGCATGTTTGAAGGCAGAGGGGAAGGAACCAGTGGAGAGTGAGCGGTTGAAGATGGAAGTTAAGGAGGACAAGATCAGAGGACAAGAGAAGCCACATGGCTTAGTGAAAAGATCATGGGTTTGGGAGTCAAACCTTGTGGGTTCTAATCCCAGCTCTGCTACTTATCAGCTGTGTGATTCTGGGCAAGTCACAGCATGGCTCAGTGGAAAGAATACAGGCTTTGGAGTCAGAGGTCATGGGTTCAAATCTCTGCTCCGCCAACTGTCAGCTGGGTGACTTTGGGCAAGTCACGTAACTTCTCTGAGCCTGTTACCTCATCTGTAAAATGGGGATTAAAACTGTGAGCCCCCTGTGGGACAACCAGATCACCTTGCAACCTCCCCAGTGCTTAGAACAGTGCTTTGCACATAGTAAGCTCTTAACAAATAATTAACAAGTTGTTAACTTAAAAACTTAACGCTTAACAAGTTATTGCCAACTTGTACTTCCCAAGCACTTAGTACAGTGCTCTGCACACAGTAAGCGCTCAATAAATACGATTGAATGAATGAACAAATACCATCATTATTATTATTATTATTCTCTGTGCCTGTTACCTCATCTGTAAAACAGGAATTTGGACCGTGAGCCCCATGTGGGCAACCCGATTATCGTGTATATACTCCAGTGCTTAGAACAGTGCTTGGCACATAGTAAGCGCTTAACAGGTACTATTCCTATTATTATTATTATTATTATTAGAGAAGCAGCATGGCTCAGTGGAAAGAGTACAGGCTTTGGAGTCAGAAGTCATGGGTTCAAGTCCTGGCTCTACCAATTGTCAGCTGTGTGACTTTGGGCAAGTCACTTAACTTCTCTGTGCTTCAGTTCCCTCATCTGTAAAATGGGGATTAAGACTGTGAGCCCCATGTGGGACAACCTGATCACCTTGTATCCCCCAGTGCTTAGAACAGTGCTTTGCACATAGTAAGTGCTTAACAGATAACATTATCATTATTATTATTATTCAACCTGTCTCTGACAGTTGCCTGCTGTATCACCTTGGTTAAGCCACTTAACTTTTCTGTGCCTGTTTCCTCCTCTGTACCAAATGGGGATTAAATACTACTCCCTCTTACCTAGACTGAGTGGGTCAGGGACTATGTTCTACCTGATTATTTGTTTATCTATCCCAGTGCTTCGTACTATGTTTGGCACTGAATAAGCACTTAACAAGTGCTTTAGTTATTTAATATCTTATATTGTCCTCTAAACCCTTCATTCCTCCCAATTTTCCCATCTGTCTTCAAAACACTGTTATCCTCCTTGTATCTGAATCCTAAAACCTTAGTGTCATCCTTTTTTATGGTATTTGTTAAGTGCTTACTATATGTCAAGCACTGTTCTAAGTGCTGGAGTAGATACAAGTCCATCAGGTTGGACACAGTCCCTGTCCCCAGTGGTACTCACAGTCTAAACTGGAAGATGACTTAATCCCCATTTTACACCGTAATTGGCAGAGCTGCAATTAGAACCCAGGTCCTCTGACTCCTCTTTCTTCCAGACCTGTGCTCTTTCCATAAAGCCATGCTACTTCTCATCAGTGACTGTGAGCCCGCTGTTGGGTAGGGACCATCTCTATATGTTGCCAACTTGTACTTCCCAAGCACTTAGTACAGTGCTCTGCACACAGTAAGCGCTCAATAAATACGATTGAATGAATGATATTTAGTAAGCACTTACTATTGTGCAGAGCAGTGTACTAAACACTTGAGAGAGTACACTATAACAGAGTTGGCAGACTTATTCCCTGACCACAACGAGCTTACACTCTCGAGGGGGAGATGGACATTAATATAAATCAACAATTAGTAATGTATAATTTTAAGCTATGTTCATAAATCCTGTGGAATTGAGGGTGGAATGCATATCTAATGCCCCAAAGTCACAGATCTAAGTGCAAAGGAGATTCAGACAGGGGAGAGAGGCTGAGGAAAAGAGGACTTAATCAAGGAAGGCCTCTTTGGAGGAGACCTTAATAATGCCTTGAAGATGGGAAAAGTGGTGATCTGGTATATATGGATAGGGAGGGAATTCTAGGCTAGGGGTGGGTATAGGAAAGGGATTGGGGGTGAGATAGATGAGACTGGGCACAGTGAGTATGCTAGAGAAGCCAGGAGTGTGGGCTTGGTTGTAGTAGATCAATGAGGTAAGGTGCAGGGGCTAGAGATGATTGAGTGCTTTAAAGTCATTGGTAGGGAGTTTCTGTTTAAGGAGATGGATTCATTCATAGTATTTGAGTGCTTACAATGTGCACAGCACTGTACTATGCACTTGGGAGGGTACATGAGCAGCCGTTGGAGGTTCTTGAGGAGTAGTGAGACATGGACTGAACTTCCTAGAAAGATGATTTGTGCAGCAAGGTGAAGTGTGGACTGGAGTAGGACGAGACAGGAGGCAACGGAGGTCAACGAAGAGGCAGTTAGAGTAGTCTGTTTCTCTGTCATTCCTCACTATCATTCATCTCTCACACCCAATCAGCTGTTAAAGACTATGGATTGCACTGCAAAAAATTTAATGAATCCACTCCTTTCTCTCCATCCAAACTGCACTAGCTGCTTCCAGCACTTCTTGTATCACAGATTACTATGCACACCTTCTTGTCAATCTCCCAACCTCCAGCCTCTCCTGGCTTCAGTCTAAACTCTGTGCTGCTGCCCAGATCATCCTCCAGGGTCGAGCACTCATGTCAATCAATTAATGGCATTTATTAGGAGCTTCCTGGGTGCAGAGCCCAATAATAATAATTTTGGTGTTGAGCAATTACTATGTGCAAAGCACTGTGCTAAGCACTGGGGAGGATACAAAGTGATCAGGTTGTCCCATGTGGGGCTCACAATCTTAATCCCCGTTTTACAGATGAGGTAACTGAGGCGCAGGGAAGTTAAGTGACTTTCCCAAAGTCACACAGCTGACAAGCAGCAAAGCTGGGATTTGAATCCATGACCGCTGACTCCCAAGCCCATGCTCTTTCCACTGAGCCACACTGCTTCTCATAACCCTTCAATAGTTGCCCATATTCCTCTTCATTGAGCAAAGACTCCTTACTACTGGCTTCTAGGTTCTCCACTAACTCTCTCCATCTTACTAATTGGCCATCCTCACCCACTAGGCCCCACCACACTCTTTGGTCTTCTCAAGCCCATATCCAAATTGTATCCCATTCTCATCTTGCCCCCCTCCAATCCCTTCCTCATTCTGTTCCCCTGGCTTGGAACTCCCTTCAGCAACAAATCCACCAATCTTCAGTCTTCTCCACCTCCAGAGCTTGTATCCCACCCCCTTCCCTGACTAATTAACTTCATCCTGGGACATAACAACCCCTCAATCACCGCTCACACTTACATGTCAATTTATATCAATCAGCAGTAGTTGTGCTTATTTCCACTGAAAATTCGATTTATTCTGACTTCATTGTTTATATTTTTGTCCACATCTGTTAGAGTGTAAACTCCTTTGAGCAGGAATCAGGAAGCAGCATGGTGTAGTGGCTAGAAGTCAGAAGGTCATGGGTTCTAATCCCAGCTCTGCCACTTGTCTGCTGTGTGATGTTGAGCAAGTCAGTCACTTCTCTGGGCCTCAGTTACCTCAGTTGTAAAATGGGGATTAAGATCATGAGCCCTATGTGGGAAGGGGACTGTGTCCAACCTGACTAACATGTATCTTCCCCAGTGCTTAGAGCAGTGCTTGGCATGTAGTAAGCACTTATAAAGTACCATTATTATTTATTATTAGTGTTGTTTTGCCTCCTCAAGCATTTTCTTACAGTAAGCAGGGCACTGTACTGCTCAGTAAATATCACTAGTATTGCTGATGGGGGTAGGGCTCAAGAAGCCACAGATAAATGGGTTAGAAGTGAAAAAGGTACCTTGAAGTAATAGTGATAGTAATAATTGTGGTACTAAGTGCTTACTATATGCCAACCAAGATACTAATAGCTGGGGTAGATAATCAGATTGGACCCAGTCCCTGTCTGAACCAGGATTTAGAGTACAAGGAACTTAACCCTATTTTACAAATGAGGAAACTGAGAAATGGAAAACTTAAGTGAATTGTCCAATGTCACACATTAGGTCCACTGGCCTGCTGTGACCTTGAGCAAGCCAGTTAACTGCTCTATGCCTCAGTTCCCTCATCAGTAAAATGGGGATTTAAACTGTGAGCCCCATGTGGGCTAGAGACTGTCCAACCCAGTTATCTTGTATCTATTCCAGGGCCTAGAATAGTGCCTGGCAATAGTAAACACTTAACAAATACCACAGTTATTATTAGGCAAGTGATAGAGGCAGGATTAGAACCCAGGTCCACTAATTTCCAGTTCTGTGCCCTCTTTTCCAGGAGACTCTCTTGAGGTACTCCCCAGACGAAGGCTGGTGACTCTAATTACAGACTCCCTCAGCTGGGATTTCCCTACCTTGGAGGGAAAGCCTTAGAGAAGAAGAATGATTTTTTTCCTGTTCACTTTCAAATCTATGAGGGGAAGTGAACAGAGCCTTTGGTATCCTGCTTCCAGCAGCAGCTTTACCCCCAAAGTCAGAAGTTCATTCAATCATATTTATTAAGCACTTACTGTGTGCAGAGCACTGTACTAAGCACTTGGTAGAGTACAATATAATAATTAACAAACACAGTCCCTGACCATAACAAGTCTACAATCTAGAGGGGGAAGACACCATCAGATCCCTGACTTGAACTCTGGAACTTGCCACTTTCCAGTGATTTCGGTCTCTTAAGGATGAGAAACAAAAGCCCCGCGAAGATTGTTCCTCTGTATGAAACCACAGATGCTCTCTGTATTCATACATCTGTCTCCATAGCTCAGTGACACCCATCACCATGGTATCTAGGTGCTTAGGCAAACACAGGCTAAAAACAAACACATATGTGGGAAGGGAACCTTCTCCTATCTCCACCTCCTGTGCAGAAAGCTGTGGGGAAGGAGGGCTGGTTTTCTATATTGTAGATGCCTTTATTTCTGGGTGAGAGGAAGGGGGATGTTTAGGCAAAGTGTCACGTGCAAACCTATGGATCCTCTCCAGGAAAAGAAGTTAAGGAAAGCATTTTAGATACCTATTTGTCTTTTCTTCTCATATCCTGCCCAATTGTAGAATATACCAACTGCATGTTAAAAAGAGAAGCAGTGTGGGCTAGTGGAGTGAGCACAGGCTTGGGAAGCAGAGGATTTGGGTTCTAATCCCAGCTCTGTCACTTGTCTGCCATGTGAGCTTGTGCCAATCACTTAACTTCTCTGTGCCTCATTTTCCTTATCTGTAAAATGGAGATGCAATATATAGCCTCTTTCCCCCTTGAATTCTGAGCTCCATGTGGGACAGATTTGTGTTTGACCTGATTATATCTTGTTTATCCCAGTACTTAGTACATTGCTTGACACATAGTAGGTACTTAACATGTACCGTCCTTGTTATTAATCAATCACATATGTAATTGAGGAGAAGCAGCGTGGCTCAGTGGAATGAGCCTGGGCTTTGGAGTCAGAGGTCATGGGTTCAAATCCCGGCTCCGCCAACTGTCAGCTGTGTGACTTTGGGCAAGTCACTTAACTTCTTTGGGCATCAGTCACCTCATCTGTAAAATGGGGATTAAAACCGTGAGTCCCCCGTGGAACAACCTGATCACCTTGTAACCTCTCCAGTGCTTAGAACAGTGCTTTGCACATAGTAAGCGCTTAACAAATATCATCATCATCATTATTATATGTATATATATATCTATAATTCTATTCATTTATGATGCCTATTTACTAATATTGGTGTTTGTTTCTCCACTCCCCGCTCACCTCCTCCCCTCAAGATGGTGAGCCCATCATAGGCAGGGATTGTCTCACTGTATTGTACTTTCCAAGTGCTTAGTTTAGTACTTTGCGCACAGTAAGTGCTCAATAAATACGATTGAATGAATTAATGGTATTGAGTACTTACTGTGTGCAGAGCACTGTACTACACACTTGAAAGAGCACAATCCAACAGAATTAGCAGATACGTTCCCTGCTCATAATGAGTTTACAATCTACTATTATTATTATCATCATCATCATTGGTATTATTGAGCAGATTAACCCCTTTGCTTCTTTCTGTTCTGAGCTCTGAATGTCCAGGCAGCAGGAGAGGGAAAGAGGAGGAATGCTGAAAACAAGACATTGATTCCCAGAAAACTCTTGATCAGTTATGAGCCAGTCATTTTAAGAAGTCAAGATGAGGCATCTAGGTTTTTCTCACTGGATCTACAGCCGACTCTGTGGCCACGGTACACAAAGATAGCAGGAAATCCACAGATTAAAAGCTAAACCTGATTTACCATCCACCTCAGTCTCTTCCCCTTCTTTTATTAATAATGATTATAATAATAATGTCTGTAATTGTTAAGCACTTACTATGTGGTAAGGACTGTTTTAAGTGCTGGAGTTATTATTATCAAGTGCTGTCAAGTCATTTCCGATTGATAGTGACTCTACGGATATAATTTCTCCAGAACATCCCATCTTCTGTCACAATCTGTAATCTTGCTAATGATTCTTCTCTTACCATTGTTATGGTTTCTGTCCAACTAGCTGCTGGTCTACCTCTTCCATCTTTCCCCTGAACGTTTCCTAGCGTTAGTGTCTTCCCCAGAGAATTAGTCCTCCTGATGATGCATCCAAAATATGCTAATCTAAGTCAAGTCATTTGGCCTTACAAAGACCACTTTGGTTTAATTTGCTCCAAAACCCATTTGTTTGTCTTAAGGGCAGTCCATGGTATTCACAAAAACCTTCTCCAAGTGCTGGGGTAGATACAAGTTTAACAGGTTGGACTCAATCCCAAATTGGGGCTAGAAATCTAAGGAACCTTCTCTCTACCAACCTTTTAATTGTAACTGACAGCAAAGTAAAAATGACAGATAAGGACTTTCCCCTGCCCACCCTGCGATGGAGATGAACATATGGAATGAAGTAGCCAAAATATGAAGAGAAGTTAAGTCTGGGTGGTTCTGAATCTAATAATTTATATTACTGTCATCTCCTTGACCCTCCCACAAACTGCTAAAGATGCAATCTCTACCCCCTTTTTAGTATTTTATCAGATTCACTTTACCAAGAAAACTTGCTTTTCTCTTTCTTGCTTCTCCAATTTCATGGTGTCAATTTACTCCCTTTAAAAACCAAAACCATAAGGGAGGAAGTAAGAGGTGAGGGTGCTTGGGTGGAGGGGAGTGGGGCAAGGATGTCAAACAAGAGAAACCTGGATGAGCTCCTTGTCTTCCCTCCCTAACCTTGTCCTCTCCCTGACTTTCCCATCTCTGTTGACGGCACTACCATCCTTCCCGTCTCACAAGCCCGCAACCTTGGTGTCATCCTCGACTCTGCTCTCTCATTCACTCCTCACATCCAAGCCGTCACCAAAACCTGCCGGTCTCAGCTCCGCAACATTGCCAAGATCCGCCCTTTCCTCTCCATCCAAACTGCTACCCTGCTCATTCAAGCTCTCATCCTATCCCGTCTGGACTACTGCACTAGCCTTCTCTCTGATCTCCCATCCTCGTGTCTCTCTCCACTTCAATCCATACTTCATGCTGCTGCCCGGATTATCTTTGTCCAGAAATGCTCTGGACATATTACTCCCCTCCTCAAAAACCTCCAATGGCTACCGATCAATCTGCGCATCAGGCAGAAACTCCTCACCCTGGGCTTCAAGGCTGTCCATCACCTCGCCCCCTCCTACCTCACCTCCCTTCTCTCCTTCTACTGCCCAGCCCGCACCCTCCGCTCCTCCACCGCTGATCTCCTCACTGTACCTCGCTCTCGCCTGTCCCGCCATCGACCCCCGGCCCACGTCATCCCCCGGGCCTGGAATGCCCTCCCTCTGCCCATCCGCCAAGCTAGCTCTCTTCCTCCCTTCAAGGCCCTGCTGAGAGCTCACCTCCTCCAGGAGGCCTTCCCAGACTGAGCCCCTTCTTTCCTCTCCCCCTCGTCCCCCTCTCCATCCCCCCGTCTTACCTCGTTCCCTTCCCCACAGCACCTGTATATATGTATATATGGTTGTACATATTTATTACTCTATTTATTTATTTATTTATTTATTTTACTTGTACATTTCTATCCTACTTATTTTATTTTGTTGGTATGTTTGGTTCTGTTCTCTGTCTCCCCCTTTTAGACTGTGAGCCCACTGTTGGGTAGGGACTGTCTCTATGTGATGCCAATTTGTACTTCCCAAGCGCTTAGTACAGTGCTCTGCACATAGTAAGCGCTCAATAAATACGATTGATTGATTGATTGATTGGATGATTCTAATTTGCCTTCCCTTTGGGAAGAGCTGAGGTTATTTTCAAAAAATTTCCATATTAAGCAAATGGATCGAAGGGGAAATTAGAGCTGGTAACTCACTTGGTAGGTCAACTTCTTGCTGGAAGGAAAAAGATAAGGTGTTTTTAGTTAAGCATAAATTCCAAAGAACATGTATTATTAATTTCCTTGCAATTTGGTTATGGTCAATAAGATTAAAAATAGCATTTTCCTATTCACCATGTCTGACCCAGAGGATCTTTGAGACATCTCTATTTGTATCACTGGAAATAATTGAATGTTCTAAGCACTGCTGAGTCTGCACAGGCTTGGTACATTCCAGGAAAAGTTACAAAGTGGACTACTGAAATACCATTTTGCTCTCTGACATTTAACCTGAAGCTCATTCTCTTTTGTGAACCACAGCACCCCTGTGTGAACCCCTGTAGTCTTATGGCAGACTCATGATCTCTGAGAGATGCTGGAAGAGATATTTCTCTTTGTTTCCATTTACACATAGACATGCTCATTCACAGCCTGCAAGAGAGAGTGACTATAATCTCAGACCACAACATTTTCATTTGTCTTTCTCATCCTTACCAGGTTCTTAGCAATGATGCGGTCGATGGCCGCAAATTTTGGCAGCTTAATCCCTACATCTATATCCAAAGCATGTGGCTTCGGTTTCACCACAAGGTGACTAGAGAAGCTCTTTGTGGACAGGGAATGTGTCTACCAACTCTGTTATATTGTACTCTTCCAAGGGCCTGGTACAGTGCTCTGCAGAGCACTGCATACAGTAAGAACTCAATAAATGACGTAAGCTCATTGTGGGCAGGGAATGTGTCTGTTTCTTGTTATAATGTACTCTCCCAAGCACTTAGTACAGTGCTTTGCACACAGTAAGTGCTCAATAAATATTATTGAATGACTGGATAAATTGGTTGATTGACTAGTGTCCAATCTGGTGACATCCAATGAAATATAGCACCTGTACTTAATGGTCATAATAATAATAATAACTGTGGTATTTTTAAGCACTTATTTTAAGCACAATCACAATTCTAAGTGCTGGGGTAGTTACAAGATAAAAATCCCACAAGAAGCTCACATTTTAAGTCGGAGGGAGAATAGGTATTAAATCCCCATTTTGCAGATGAGGGAACTGAGGCACAGAGAAGTTAAATGGCTTTCTCAAGATCACAAAGCAGGTAAGCGGCAGAGCCAGGATTAGAACCCAGGTCCTCTAACTCCCAGGACTGTGTTCTCTCCTCTAGGCCACACTTCTTCCTTTGAGGGCAGAATGGGAGTGGGGGGTTTAATCCTTTAAATTTTCATTGATATTCTTTCTTGCCCTAACTCTGAGTTCTTTCTGGTCAGAAGCAATTTTAGAGCCTCTTGACCTGAAGACTTGGGTTGATTTGCTTAGCTGCAGGTTTCAAATAGAAAACAATCCCCTCCCCTGGTTATCTCGTGATTGTCATCCGTTCTAATTCAGATATTTCAGAGTCTGGTCTGGCTGGGACAAGCATACTGAAATGATTCTTGGCATCTTCCTGATGCTTGAGTCCAGAATACGTCACGGAAGTGGTAGTTTTGTTTGCCCCAGGGCAGAGCACAGAGCTGCAAACTGCTATTCACCCGGCACCTCTTGCACGTGGTCTGAGATGCCTCCAGGAGATGCCAAGCTATTTCTAACCTAAGAAATTGCAATGTCTGGGTTAAGCCCACAAACGACCTTACAGAATGACTTTCAAAGAGTATCAGCGGATACAACTTTCAGAGGTATTTGCTGTCTAACTTGTGGGAAAGTCAGTCAGACCTGCACACATCAAACACTCTCCATGACAATTTGGGGATAAGGCTTGAATCAAGTAAATTCTGTTTCCCATTTAATTCAGACTTTTCTGACTCTCCATTCCATATTTTAAAGCAATAATGTCTCCTGGATGGAGCTGATTAATGAGAATAAAGTCAGTGATCCTAGAGAGAAATGCAGAGCACTGTGAATATGGAGCTTTCCAGGCAAGTTAGAGCACTGCACTATAATAATAATAATGATGGCATTTGTTAAGTGCTTACTATGTGCCAAGCACTGTTCTAAACGCTGGGGGAGATACAAGGTACTCAGGTTGTCCCATGTGGGGCTTAGATTCTTCATCCCCATTTTACAATTGAGGGAACTGAGGCACAGAGAAGTTGAATGACTTGCCCAAAGTCACACAGCTGACAAGTGGCGGAGCTGGGATTAGAACCCATGACCACTGACTCCCAAGCCCGTGCTCTTTCCACTAAGCCATGCTGCTTCTCAGGATGGACAGAGTACTAGCTTTTGTTGGTCAAAGATTTGGACTGAATGTTTCAAAAATAGAAGACAGGCATGTGTACTCTCCCAAGCATTTAGTACGGTGTTCTGCACATTAAGTGCTCAATAAATACCATTGATTGCTTAACGTGGGCTGAATCCTGGTGGCTTGGAATTCTATGAGCTCCTTGTGGGCAGGAAACACGTGTCTTACTATTTTTGTATTATTCCAGGTGCTTAGGACCGTGCTTTGTGCTCAAGAAGTGTGGTCTAGTAGAAAGTATATGGGCTTGGGAATCAAAGGAGTCTGGCTCAGTCACTTTGTTGTAAGCAGAGAATATGTCTATTGCACTCCAAAGTGCTTAGAACAGTGCTCTGTGCATAGTAAGTTCTCAATAAATATGACTGACGTACTGACTGACTTGCCTGCTGTATGACCTTAGGCAAGCCTCTTAACTAGTCTGTGCCTCAGTTACCTCATTTGTAAAATGGGGGTTACGGTTGTGAGCCCCGAGTGGGACGCGAACTCTGTCCATCCTGATTATTTTGTCTCTACCCCAGCACTTAGTACAGTGCCTGGCATGTAGTAAGCACTTTATAAATACAATTTTTTTTAAAAAAAGTGCTCAGGAAATGCTACTTACTGATTGAGCGTGGCAGGGAGAAGGGGTTTAGCGAGCAGTTTACCTGGAATCCCAGGAAAACTGGCATAAGTGACCCACCCCACATCGGGGGGTAGGGGTGCAGCGTTGAGTCTGGTGTTGGACTGAACTATGGCACCATAGTCCCTAGGACTCAGCTCTGGTCTAGATCAGAGAGGAGCAAAAACGTTTGTCCCGTGAAAGCCTCTAGTACACGGATTATAAGGTCAGGTGACTTGTGCCAGTTTGACCCAGCTCATCCTCTCCAGCATATTTCCGTTGGAGGTCATCACTCTCCATCAGCAGGGACACCTTGCCCGTTCCTGTCTCACCTTGCAGCTCTCCTATTATAACCCAGCCCATGCACTTTGCTCCTCTAATGCTACCCGTCTCAACTGTACCTCAATCTCGTCTATCTCACCGCCGACCCACATCCCGCCTCTGGCCTAGATTGCCCTCCCTCTTCATATTCAACAGACAATTACTATTCCTGCCTTCAAAGCTTTACTGAAGGCCCATCTCCTTGAAGAGGCCTTCCCTGACTAAACCCTCATTTCCTTTTCTCCCACTCCCTTCTGCGTCACCCTGACTTTTTTATTTTATCCATCTTTTCTCCTAGCCCCACAGCACTTGTGTACACATCTGTAATTTATTTATATTAATGTCTGTCTCCCCCTCTAGACTATAAGCTTACTGTGGGCAGGAGATGTGTCTGTCATGTTATATTGTGCTCTTCCAAGTGGCAGAGCCAGGACTAGAACCCAGACACGTCTGACTCTGAGGTCACTAGGCCGCTTACCTTTCTGGCCTTTCCTCCTCTCACTCTGTTGTTCTAGACAGGAACCCACAGGTGCTGTAAACTAAGATTCTTCCTAATTTCATTTGTACATGCCCACAAGTGATAGTTAAACCTGGCCCAAGGGAGGCCCAAAGTCTAACTAGATCAGCCTGGTTGTGTTTGTGAAGGAAATAAGACTAAGAGAGTTATTCCCCACAACTGTTGAGGAAGTATGGTCCTAATATATTTGGGATTTGAGTCTCTTAATACCCATGCAATTATTCAGTGTTCATAATGATAGTCATAAAGCACAAAGCACTTCACTGACAAAAGTAAGTTTTCTTTAAGCATGATATTGAAAAATTTAGGTGCCTATGTTTGTGCATGTCTGTACATATGTTTTGAAAAGATGAGATCTGAATCTGCTGCCTCTAAAGGATAGTGGATAGTTTTAATGGGGAGTTTATACTACAAATAATTATGATTCTTGTAACTCCCAGCAAAGATGCATTATTGATTGATTGTTGGGGAAGGGGGGGCAGGGTGTGCGATTGGGGCTATAGTGAGATGTTTCTTTGTCCTCATCAGTTCATTGAGAATATATTTTTAGTCAAATTGAATGGGGCTTGAAAGTCTCTTGGCAGAAATTGCTCTTGATTTTTGTTGTGTTAGTATGTACTGAATATGCTCTTACCATCAGACTCAGGGCTCACTAAAATATCATGGTTTGGGAGGGTTTTGTAAAACTTTCTGTCCATTTTTGTGATTAGGAAATAAACTTTCCCTTCTCTCTGATTACCAGTTTAGAAATAGTGATTGAAACCGACTGCTGCTGCTTCTTCGTGGTAATGGATGCAGCATGGCTTAGTGGAAAGGGCACGGTCTTGGGATTGAGGACATTGGTTTTAATCCTGGCTCTGTCACTTGTTTGCTCTGTGACCTTAGGCAAGCCACTTAACTTCTCCATGCCTCAGCTACCTCATCTGTAAAATGGGGATTAAAACTGTGAGCCCCACGTGGGACAACCTGATTACCCTGTACCTACCCCAGCACTTAGAACAGTGCTTGGCACATAGTAAGCACATAACAAATGCCATAATTATTATTAGTAGTAGTCTTGGAAAGTAATGGGATAGCCAACAGAATTAACGTGGACCTTGTTCTAGAATGAGTTTGTGGATAGGATTTGTATTTTGTTGTCTTTCATTATTGTTTCTCCAAAAGCCAGGGCTCCTAAGGATCTCACCAATGTCACTGCTACCTCAGAAGGCCCATTTTGAAGTCTTTTATTTAAACGTACTTATTAAGCACTTACTATGTGCCAGACACTGTACTAGGTGCAGGAGTAGATACAAGATAATCAGGTTGGGCACAGTTTCTGTCCCACATGGGGTTCATAGTCTTAGTTGGAGGGAAGATGATTTAATTCCAATTTTCAGATGAGGAAATTGAGGCAGAGAGAAGTTGTGACTTGCTCAAGGCCATACAGCAGACAAGTGGCAGAGGTAGGATTAGAACTCAGGTCCTCTGATTCCCAGGCCCATGTTCTTTCCTCTGGGCCATGCTGCTTAGTGAAAACCACACCCATGACAGAACTGTAAACTCACTGTGGACAGGGAATGCATTTACCAACCCTATTATAATGTACTCTTCCAAGCTTTTAGTACAGAGCTCTGCACACAATGCTGAATGAATATGATTGATTAATAACTGAAATACTTAAAATCCAATAGAAACTAGTCCCTTGGAGTTCCTGGGAGGAAACAAGAAACATTTAGTTCCTTGTTCTGGGACAGGTTGATTTTTTCCCCTGTTGGAAGTGCAGCACATAGAACATTTTTAATGCAGCTCTGCGTCACGTGGCTGAAATGATCAACAAGGTTCCCTGCAAATAAGTGTCTTGGATCCCTGCCTTTAGTTTATTACTTCAAAGTCAGAGTTGCTGGTGGCAGGAAGAAAGGAATAAATCACTGAATAAAATTGGTAATCAGTGAGATAAGCTGAGCCTGGGCTGGAGGGCTTCCTGTAATGAGCAACTTCTGACAAAAAGCTAATTAAACTTAGATAGCATCCAAATTGATTGCTATTATATTTGTCATTATTAAAAGGGAAAAGGCTACAAGGAACAGTTTAGACAGAACTGCCTCCACACACCCTAAGTATCAATGCAAGGAATCATATGATTGCTAGAATGTGAATCACAAATGTAGAAATGTTGAATGAGTTAATAATAATGATAATAATGATAGTTATTATTGTTAAGTGCTTACTTTGTGCAAGCACTGTTCTAAGCACTGGAGTAGATACAAGTTCTACTCAGTCCCTGTCCTTCATGGGGCTTACCCTCTGAATCCCCATTTTACAGATGAGGTAACTGAGGCATAGAGAAGTTATTCATTCAATTGTATTTATTGAGCACTTACTGTGTGCAGAGCACTGTACTAAGTGCTTGGGAAGTACAAATTGGCAACATATAGAGAAGGTCCATACCCAACAGCAAGCTCACAGTCTAGAAGGGAGAGACAGACAACAAAACATATTAACAAAATAAAATGAATAGTAAATGTGTACAAGTAAAATAGAGTAATAAATCTGTACAAACATATATACAGGTGCTGTGGGGAGGGGAAGGAGTTAGGGCGGGGGGATGGGGAGGGGGAGAGGAAGGAGGAGGCTCAATCTGGGAAGGCCTCCTAGAGGAGGTGAGCTCTCAGTAGGGCTTTGAAGGGAGGAAGAGAGCTAGCTTGGCAGATATGCAGAGGGAGGGCATTCCAGGCCAGGGGGAGGACGTGGGCCAAGGGTCGATAGTGGGACAGGCGAGAATGAGGCACAGTAAGGAGGTTAGTGGCAGAGGAGCGGAGGGTGCGGGCTGGGCTGGAGAAGGAGAAGGGAGGTGAGGTAGGAGGGGGCAAGGTGATGGACAGCCTTGAAGCCGAGAGTGAGGAGTTTTTGCCTGATGTGTAGGTTGATTGGTAGCCACCGGAGATTTTTGAAGAGGGGAGTAACATGCCCAGAGCGTTTCTGCACAAAGATGATCCAGGCAGCAGCGTGAAGTATAGGTTGAAGTGGGGAGATACAGGAGGATGGGAGATCAGAGAGGAGGCTGATGCAGTAATCCAGTCGGGATAGGATGAGAGATTGAACCAGCAGGGTAGCAGTTTGGATGGAGAGGAAAGGGCGGATCTTGGCGATGTTGCGGAGGTGAGGCCGGCAGTTTTTGTTGATGGATTGGATGTGAGGGGTGAATGAGAGAGCAGAGTTGAGGATGACACCAAAGTTGCGGGCTTGTGAGACGGGAAGGATGGTAGTGCCATCAACAGTGATGGGAAAGTCAGGGAGAGGGCAGGGTTTGGGAGGGAAGATAAGGAGTTCAGTCTTGGACATGCTGAGTTTTAGGACATGTTGAGTTTTAGATGGCGAGCAGACATCCAGATGGAGATGTCTTGAAGGTAGGAGGAGATGCAAACCTGGAGGGAGGGAGAGAGAGCAGGGGCAGAGATGTAGATTTGGGTGTCATCAGCATAGAGATGATAGTTGAAACCGTGGGAGTGAATGAGTTCACCAATCAATCAATCAATCAATCGTATTTATTGAGCGCTTACTATGTGCAGAGCACTGTACTAAGCGCTTGGGAAGTACAAATTGGCATCACATAGAGACAGTCCCTACCCGATAGTGGGCTCACAGTCTAAAAGGGGGAGACAGAGAACAGAACCAAACATACCAACAAAATAAAATAAGTAGGATAGAAATGTACAAGTAAAATAAATAAATAAATAAATAAACAGAGTAATAAATATGTACAACCATATATACATATATACAGGTGCTGTGGGGAGGGGAAGGCGGTAAGGCAGGGGGATGGAGAGGGGGACGAGGGGGAGAGGAAAGAAGGGGCTCAATCTGGGAAGGCCTCCTGGAGGAGGTCACACCAAGGGAGTGAGTGTAGATAGAGAACGGAAGGGGACCAAGAACTGACCATTGAGGAACCCCTACAGTAAGGGGATGGGAGGGGGAGGAGGAGCCCACAAAAGAGACTGAGAATGAACGGCCGGAGAGATGAGGAGAACGAGGAGAGGATAGAGTCTGTGAAGCCAAGGTTGGATAGCATATTGTGGAGAAGGGAGTGGTCCACAGTGTCGAAGGCAGCTGAGAGGTCGAAGAGGATTAGGATAGAGTAGGAGCTGTTGGATTTGGCAAGCAGGAGGTCATTGGTGACCTTTGAGAGGGCAGTTTCGATGGAATGTAGGGGATGGAAGCCAGATTGAAGGGGGTTGAGGAGAGAGTTGGCATTGAGGAATTCGAGGCAACGGGTGTAGACGACTTGTTCAAGGAGTTTGGATAGGAATGGTAGGAGGGAGATAGGGTGATAACTAGAAGGGGAAGTAGGGTCAAGAGAGGGTTTTTGTAGAATGGGGGAGACGTGGGCATGTTTGAAAGCAGAGGGGAAGGAACCAGTGGAGAGTGAGCAGTTGAAGATGGAAGTTAAGGAGGGGAGGAGGGATGGAGCAAGAGATTTCATAAGATGAGAGGGAAAGGGGTCAGAATTTATGTACCTTGCCCAAGGTCACACAGCAGACATGTGGCAGAGTCAGAATTTGAACCCATGTCTTCTGACTCCCAGGCTGTGCTCTTTGCAATAGACCATGCTTCTGGGCAGAATAGAACCCTTGGATTTGCTGCCCTCATAAACTGCAGTTCTCACAATGGAAACCAGCACAGGAATCAGGCCTTCTCAGTGTGGGAGAGTTGTTGACCTGTGGATGATGTTCATAGATGACAAAATGTTCTCACTTTTTCTTGGATGAGGACATGTGAAGAGAGATGGGCCTTTCTCTTTCCATCCTCCTCCTCCTCTCTTTGTCTCTGGGTTAGGTAACGGCCCACCTAAGTTCTGTCATTCTCCGGGTAGCTCACACAGCCTTGCTGGATCCATTTTTATATTTGAAAATGTGGAGAAAATGTCATCGGCCTGTGAAGCTGAAATGAGTAAACAGATGGAAGAGTAAACACTATGCAAATACATGACATTAGAAGGCCATGGAGCAAGTAGACCAGAAGTTTGGCTGTAGTCCTGGGAAGGATTGGATTGGGTTTCAATAAATTGCCTCACAACCAAAAGCCTAGCAGGCCTGACCCTTTCTGTTGGGCATTTCCCAATTTCAACTCCATTTGAGACATACCAGAGAGCCCATATGCCTATATTTCATCTTGGGGTTGCCAAAACAAGGCCCCTGAGCCATTATGGGTGATGGAGATCCAGAGCACAAGTATCTTGACATTTGCAAACAGGGAACCCTCAGACACTCACCAGGTATTGACCTGGACAGCTCTGTTTTTAGCTGTTCTGTTTCCTGTCCAATTATACAACTTCATTCCTGAGCATCTAACTGTCCACTATGTGTATTCTGGGCGCTAAGCTTCCCTCCACCATGCTTCCTGCCACCACGGGAATGACACATGTTCAGAATGACCTGGGAGGGAACACATTGACTTGGGATTAATGTGGTGGATGGATGGAAGAGGCTCAGGGTACCCCATGGAAATGTCCTAGGTTTGGACAGAATCAAACAGTCATCCACAAAACTGGCTTCCACATAAAGTCATCACCTTTCATTCTTTCATTGTCATATTTATTGAGCACTTACTGTGTGCAGAGCACTCTACTAGGCGCTTGGGAAGAACAAGTTGGCAATATATAGAGATGGTCCCTACCCAACAACAGACTCACAGTCTAGAAGGGGGAGACAGACAAGAAAACAAAACACAAACAAAACAGGTGTACACATGTAAATAGGTGTATAGGCCAGTGTAATGTGATATCATGTGAATCTCAGGACCTGATTTTTCGTGGTTTTTTGTTGTTGTTTTTTTGAGATCTTCACTGGCCGCCTTCCTTGTAAAGGTGTTCAATCTCAGTGCCAGCTTGGATTGCAGTGCAACATACTTCATTTTCTGTTAAACTGTACTCTGACAAGTGCTTAGTAATAATAATGATGGTATTTGTTAACCGCTTACTATGTGGCAAGCATAGTTCAAAGCACTAGGGTAGGTACAAGCTATTCAGGTTGGACACAGTCCCTGTCCCACATGGGGCTCACAGTCTTATCTCCATTTTACATATGAGGAAACTGAGGCACAGAGAAATTAGGTGATTTGTCCAAGGTCACCCAGCAGAGAAGTGGTGGAGCCGGGATTAGAACTCTGCCCTTCTGACTCTCAGGCCTGTTGTCTCTCCACTAGACCATGCTGCTTCTCTAGTGCAATGCTATGCATACAGTAAGCACTCAATAAATAGGATGAAGTAATATTCACATAATTTTTCAGCCACCACACTGTGCTTCAGTAATGAGAGCTAGTGTGAAAAACCTCATTGGCAAAGAAGCCATAGTCAATGTCTGTTTAAAGGATATTACCCTCTAGGGGTGAATGTGGCAACAGTATGGTTTGTCCCCAGGGATGGCCTGGTTGCCCCTGTTACTTTCCTCCCCATGGTTTAATTTAATTGTCTCTAATCAGACACGTATTGTCCTGTATTATTCCATCTGGGTCACCTCCCCTATTCCTTGCTGTGTCCTGATTTAAATTTCTGAGTGCTATTTCCTTTAGCAAACCCTGCCTAGAGCGCTCTGTTGTTTTCCCAGCTGAAGTTCAAAATCAGCACCCAGAGGGGACATAGAAGCAGCTGTGTATCTGCATGTCAGAAGAGCAGGTGACGTGACATCTCATGAGATTTGGCTTGCAAAGGGAGCTCAAGTAGCATGGCTGACAGCAGTCACATGGGCTGGGAAGTTACTAAGATGGAGGCAGGAGGAACAGCAAAATTGCTAAAGTTTGTGAGGGTACAGTGGGATTGATGTTGGACTTGATTTTATTTGCCCTTCTTTGCCAACTTGGAGATCACTACTCACTCCTATCGTTCCAGTCATAATAATTTGCATTTACCACACCCCCAGAGTGCTAGCCTAGACTCTTTGGGGGCCTGACTGGACTTAAAATTTTAAACCCTACTTCTCAGTCTTTAAAGTGATAAATGTGTAGGTCAACAGACGCACACCAGATATGAATGTAGATATGCTTTCATGTACTCCAGCTTGGTTTTGCTCACCACACCAAACCAAAAGGCTCTGTTACCTTAATGAGTTTAAAATTCTGGGATGCAAAATACGGAGTGGAGAAAAAGTGAACTCTCCCAACTGGGGAGTTGCTCCAGCCACCTCCTACCATAGTGTCCTGAGTTTAGCAAGTCAGAAGAGAAGGGTTGGCAGGAGTGAATTCGGAATTCAAGGCTCAAGGAGTGGTCAGAGCCAGACTAGGACAGATGAGACAGCTGCTCCCCAAGTGAAAGGTTGCCAGCCAGAACAGAGCTGCATCAGGCCCCAAATGCCTTGGGGCTGTGTTAATCAATCATTGGCATTTGAGTGCTTACTCTGTGCTGAGCGCTGTATTAAGCACTTGGGAGAGTATAGTAGCACAGAGGTGGTAGACATGTTCCCTGCCTACAATGAGCTTGCAGTCTAAAAGAGGAGACAGACAATATACGTAAATGATTAGAGAAGCAGCGTGACTTAGTGGATATAGCAAGGGCCTGCGAGTCAGAAGGACCTCGGGTCTAATCCTGACTCTGCCACATGTCTGTTCTGTGACTCTGAGCAAATCACTTCACTTCTCTGTGCTTCAGTTCCCTCATCTGTAAAATGTGGATTAAGACTGTGAGCCCCATGTGGGATAGGGACTGTGTCCAACCTGATTAACTTGTATATACCCCAGTGCTTAGAACAGGGCTTGGAACATAGTTAAGTGCTTAACAAATTCCATAATTATTATTATTATTAATTCATATAAATGTATGTAAGTAGTGAGGAGAGAATGTTAAACACCCAAAGTTCAGAAAACCAATTGCATGTGTTAATGTGGAAATAGCTCTGCTATCTGTGGTGTGCAAAGCAGGGGCCAAAGTTACTGTGTGTGAGCACTCTACTAAGCTCTTGAGAGATTATAGTATAACAGAGTTGGTTAGACAATTCCCTGCCCACAAGGAGCTTGCAGATGGAATTATCTCTGAGAGAAAGTACAATTGGTAGCCTTAAAAGCCATTTTCTCTAGTTTGCTTTAGTAGTCTGTTCCTGCAGGGCTTTGTAGCCAGGGCCGACAAGCCATCATCTGCTGTGGCAATTATTTCATCAAGGGAAAATGGCTTCTTGTTTTTTTTCCCAAATTTTGTGGAACCTTTTTCCAGTTTCCATCTCAGATCCCTGGGAGATAGCAACCCTGTTTATTCCTTGTGCCATTATGAGATATTAAGGTACAGGCCCTCCCCATGGTTTCTCCACTGCAATGGACTGAGAGTCGACTTGTTCTCTGAAGCAAGTCAGAAGAGAAGTGTTGGCATGGGTGAATTCAGAATGCAAGGCTTAAACTACAAGGCTTTCAGCTCCTCTGAAAAGAAGGCATTTCTAAAGGGCTAGTGTAAGGGGAAAAAGTGGTGGAAAGCAGCTGTCTGCTAGAGAGCGGAGGGAAATAGACTGTTTCTCTAGACTTTGAGCTCGTGGTGGGCAGGGAATGTGTTTGTTATATTGTACTCTCCCAAGTACTTAGTACAGGGCTCTGCACACAGGAAATAAATACAATCGACTGACTGACTGAAATACCTGACGTGTCTCAAGTTAGAATTCCAAACAACCCTGTCTGTTGGTACTGGTCCCCAGCAGCCTGCTATGTACAATTCTGGCATTAGTATTGATTGCCAGTTCTCAAGTTACTGTTTGCGTTGCGCAGAACATTGTACTAAGCATTTGGGAGAGTACAATATGAGAGTTGGCTGACACGTTAAAAAAGAAACCCTTCACGTTCATGCAGGTAGTAAAAGTCACTCCTTAGCTCCTTAGCTTTTCTTTTCTGGGTTAAACCCCCAATTCCCTTTGCTCCTTCTGTATTTCCCAAGCATCTTGCTTAATACTTTGCAGTCAATAGGTGCTCAATAAATACCAGTGATTGATCATAGTTCCTCTTCTCTGGACTCTAGTTTCTCTACATCTTTTTTTTAACAGGAAGGATCCAAAGTAGTCACAGTTCTGTACTGAGGGACCGATCAGTGCAAAATACAGTTAGTGAATTGCTTCCCAGTTCTTGCCCATAATGTTCCTGTTGCTACATCCTGGTGACATGTTTCCTTGTTTAACAATTTTGTGACATGGTTGACATATTTTCCTTTTGGTCACTGTGATCCCTGGATACTTGTCTAACTGTTGCTATGTCAAATCAGTCTTTTTCATCCTGCATTTTTATTCTTTGTTTTAATCCCTAACCAGACTACCTTGCATTCTCCCTTTTGAATTTCATCATGTTTTTGGACGGCTGTTTTTCTGCTTTATCTTTGTTTACTTGAAAATAACAATTATATCAAGCCCTGTACTAAGTTCTGGGATAGATACAAAGCAATTAGATCCTGCATGGAGCTCTCAGTCTAAGCAGGAAAGAGAACGTGCCTTGAACCCCCATTTTGCAGAAGAGGGAACTGAGGCACAGAGAAATTGAGTGACTAGCCCAAGGTCACATAGCAGGTATGTGGTGGATCTGGGACGAGAACCCAGTCAGTTCCTCTGATTCCCAGGCTTATTTTCTTTCCACTAGGCCACACTGCTTGAAAAATTGGGAATATAATTCAATTGTTAACATCTTGCCCCAGTTTGTGATGAACTAGCTCCTCCCATGTCTTCAATAAAAATTTTAAGTAGAAGTGATAACTGTTGAACACCAGTCCATAGTGGGTCTTAGTGCTCGCTTTGTTTTCATTGCTCCATGTGTATCTGTCACAAAACATTCTCCCATTTTTTATTTTAAGATTGTGAACCTCCTGAGGGACAGGTTCTGTGTCTAATTCCCACCTGTGTATTCTTTCCCAGCATTTAGTATAGTTCTCTGCACACAGTAAGGGTTTAATAAATGCTTCTAAATACTATTGCTACTCAATATTTGTTTGGTATTGATGCCACAGTGGCACTATCTGGGCAACCACGTGGAGAGCCACCATAATAGAAATATTATGATCAACAATGTGCATTTCCAACTTTTAAATTCAAATGTCATTTTGACCAAAAGTGTGGCTTAGTGGAAAGAGCATGGGCTTGGGAATCAGAAGATGTGGATTCTAATCCCAGCTCTCCCACTTGTCTGCTGTGTGACCTTGGGCAAGTCACTTAAATTCTCTGTGTCTCAGTTAACCTCATCTGTAAAATGAGGATTAAGACTGTGAGCCCCACGTGGGACAACCTGATTGCCTTGTATCTACCCCAGTACTTAGAACAGTGCATGGCACATAGTAAGTACTTAACAAATACCATCATTACTATTATTATTGTTACCAGAATCAAAATTGTAACATGTCAATCTATTGTTTCTTCTTTGTCTACATGACCTGTTACTTAACCATCAAATGGAATTTAATTCATTCATTCATTCAGTTGTATTTATTGAGTGCTTACTATGTGCAGAGCACTGTACTAAGCACTTGGGAAGTACAATTCGGATAATTATGGTGGTATTTGTTAAGCGCTTACTATGTGCCAAGCACTGTTCTAAGTGCTGGGGTAGATACAAGGTAATCAGGTTGCCCCACATGGGGCTTACTGTCTTAATCCCCATTTTACAGATGAGGTAACTGAGGCACAGAGAAGTTAAGTGACTTGCCCAAAGTCACACAGCTGACAAGTGGTAGAGGCAGGATTGGAACCCACGACTTCTGACTCCCAAGCCTGTGCTCTTTCCACTGAGCCATGCTGCTTCTCTTCAGAAGCAACATTAGAAGCAACGATTTAGAGAAGTAACATGACGTAGTGGATAAAGCATGGGCCTAGGAATCAGAAGGTCATGGGTTCTAACCCCGGCCCTGCCACTTGTCTGCTTTGTGACCTTGGGCAAATCACTTCACTTTTCTAGGCCTCAGTTACCTCATCTGTAAAATGAAGATTGAAACTCTAAGCTCCATGTGGGATAGGGACTTTGTCTAACCTGATTTGCTTGTATCCACTCCAGTGTTTAGAACAATATCTGGCACATGGTAAGCACTTAAATACCATTATTCTCCTTATTAGTATTATTAACTTGTTGACCCAATTTCCTCTTCTCAAATCCACATTAACCTAGGGTCTTCCAACTAGCACAGTTCATCATCTAGCTGAGTAAAAATGGATTGTTTGATCATTTGTTAATCAGTGATGTTTATTGAACACCTACTGTGTGCAGAGTAATAATCATAGTAATAATGGTATTTAAGGGCTTAATGCATGCGAGACACTGTACTAATTGCTGGGGTAGATATAAGTAAATTGGGTTGGACATAGTTCTTGTCCCACATGGGGCTCACGGTCTTAACCCCCATTTGACAGATGAAGTAACCGAGGCACAGAGAAGTGAAGTGATTTGCCCAAGGTCACACAGTAGATAAGTGGCAGAGCTGAGATTAGAGCCCAGGTCTTTCTGAGTCCCAGGCCTATGTTCTATCCACTGGGCCATGCTGCTCCTCAGGGTACTAAAAGTGCTTGGGGGATTACAACAGAATTAGAAGAGCTAATTCTTGCCCTCTGTGAGTTTACAATCTAGTAGGGAAGATGCACACTAAAATAAATGGCAGATGCAGAAAAATTACAGGTTTTTCCAGTAGTTTTTCAGGTATCTTGGGAAGATGACTGATCAGTGATTCCTAGGGTGTTCCTTCTCCTCTTTTTTTTTTTTTTTTAAGATGAGCAGTCCTTAGGGACTTTGATCATCTTCCATGAATTTTTAAAAAAGTGCCTGTTAACAGCAGTAACATTCACTTAATGATTGTAAGCTCCACATGGATCAGGAACGAGTTGCCTCTTCCTCAATCAATCAGTCGTGTTTATTGAGTGCTACTCTGTACAGGCCACTGTGTTAAGAACATGGGAGACTCTAATAAAACAATTTGTAGACATATTCCCTTCCCACAAGGCTCATTATGGGCAGGGAATGTGCCCACTAATTCTATTATATTGTACTCTCCCAAGTGCTTAGTACAGAGGGGAAGACAGACATTAAAATAAATTAGATATGCACATAAGCGCTGTGGGGCTGAGGGTTGGGGGAAGAAAGGGTGCAAATACAATGGTGACCTGGAGGGAGAGAAAGTAGGGGACTCGAGGACTTAGTTGGGGAAGGCCTTGTGGAGACGATGTGATTTTAAAAAGGCTTTGAAGGTGGGAAGAGTGACTGGGAGGGAGTTCCAGGCTAGAGGCAGGACGTGGATGAAGGCTTGACCATGCTGCTTCCCTTTGCAAGTAGCCGCTTGGGCATCCTGTTATCCTGGACTTCACACGTTCCACTCAGTGACACTGTGTTCATGTGAATGTTGCTTCAATTCTGGTGATCTGATTGTTTTCTAGGGTCTTATTATTGGCCATCTTGTCCTATCTTTTGATGATGAATATGGGTAACAAGTAATACTGCTTGAAAGATGCATCTTTTGCAATGTGTCCAGGATTCAGGGGATGAACACCACTACATCTTAATAGACTTTCAACTGAATGTAAAGTTTGATGCCTGATGTTGCCCAACTATACAAGTACCCCGAACAACACGGTCCTTTCCCGAAGCCAAGGAAATCAATCAATCAATCAACTGTATTTACTGAGCGCTTACTGTGTGCAGAGCACTGCACTAAGCACTTCGGAAGTACAAGTTGGCAACATATAGAGACAGTCCCTACCCAACAGTGGGCTCACAGTCTAGAAGGGGGAGACAGAGAACAAAACCAAACATACTAACAAAATAAAAGAAATAGAATAGATATGTACAAGTAAAATAGAGTAATAAATATGTACAAACATATATACATATATACAGGTGCTGTGGGGAAGGGAAGGAGCTAAGATGAGGGGAATGGAGAGGGGGGTGAGCGGGAGAGAAAGGAAGGGGCTCAGTCTGGGAAGACCTCCTGGACGAGGTGAGCTCTCAGTAGGGCCTTGAAGGGAGGAAGAGAGCTAGCTTGGCGGATGGGCAGAGGGAGGGCATTCCAGTCCTGAGGGATGATGTGGGCCGGGGGTCGATGGCAGGACAGGCGAGAACGAGGCCCGGTGAGGGGATTAGCAGCAGAGGAGCGGAGGGTGTGGGGTGGGCTGTAGAAGGAGAGAAGGGAGGTGAGGTAGGAGGGGGCGAGGTGATGGACAGCCTTGAAGCCAAGGGTGAGGAGTTTCTGCCTGATGCTCAGATTGATTGGTAGCCACTGGAGATTTTTGAGGAGGGGAGTAACATGCCTAGAGCATTTCTGGACAAAGACAATCCGGGCAGCAGCATGAAGTATGGATTGAAGTGGGGAGAGACATGAAGATGGGAGATGAACACAGGTCTATCTTTTTATTTTCTCCTTAGCTTGACTGTTTGGGGAGGTTAAAAATCATGTCTTTTTTGCAATGTATGGGACATTGCAGGTGCTCAATCAATATTATGGAGCAGTAAGCACTCAGTAAATACCTCCTTCCCCTCCCCACAGCACTTGTATATATTTGTACAGATTTATTACTGTGTTTATTTTACTTGTACATATTTACTATTCTATTTATTTTGTTAATGATGTGCATGTTTTGTTTTGTTGTCTGTCTCCCCCTTCTAGACTGTGAGCCCATTATTGAGTAGGGACCATCTCTATCTGTTGCCAACTTGTACTTCCCAAGCACTTAGTACAGTGCTCTGCACACAGTAAGCATTCAATAAATATGTTTGAATGAATGAATGGTCGTGAGATCGATGAGATCGAGGTATAGTGAGTAGGTTGGCGTTAGAAGAGTGAAATGAATTTGCAAGGTTTATCATTTTTTAGAAAAATGATCCAAATAGAGCGAGGCTGGACTGTGGGGAGGGGAAGGGGCAAGAAGCAGGGAGGTCAACGAATAGGCTGATGAAGTAGTCAAGGCAGAATAGGATTAATGCTCAAAGCAGCATGGTAGTGGTATAGAGAAGAAAGGGCTGATTTTAATGATATTGTGAAGGGAGAACCAACATAATAGGGTGACAGATTGAATATGTGGGTTAAAGGAGAGATAATATCAACGTTACAGGCTTGTGAGTTAGGGAAGATGGTGGTGCTGTCTACAGTGATGGGAAAGTCAGGGGGAGGACAGGATTTGGGTGGGAAAATGAGGGGTTATATTTTGGACATGTTAAGTTTGAGGTGTTGACAGGAAATCCAAGTAGAGTTGTTCTGAAGGCAGGAGGAAATGTGAGACTGCAGAGGAGGAGAGAGATCAGGGATTTGGAGATGTAGATTTGGAAATTACTGTGTGCTCTGCACACAGTAAGCGCTCAATAAATACGATTGATGATGATGATTAAAAATGGAAGTTGAAGCCATGGGAGCAAATGAGCTCTCCAAAGGAGTGGGTATAGATGGAGAATAAAGGGGATCCAGAAGGGAGCTTTGAGGGGCTTCCATGGTTAGGGGTGAGAGGAGAGGCAGTGTCCACAAAAGGGATTGAGAATGACCATTCAGAGCAATAGGAGCAGAACCAGGAGAGGACAGTGTCAATGAAGTCAAGGTTGGAAAATGTTTTCAGGAGGAGTTGGTCCACAGTGTCGAAGGCAGATGAGAGGCTGAGGAGGAGTTTGATAGAGTAGAGGCCATTGGATTTGTCAAGAAGGGGATCGCTGGTGACCTGTGAGAGTGCAGTATATAATGTTCCATACTGCCATTTCCCCTACCTGTTATTTTAATGTTTGTCTCCCCAGCTAAATTCTATACAAGTTGTGGGCAGGGATCCTGACCACCAATTCTATTGTTTTGCATTTTCCCAAGTCCCGAGTACAGTGCTCGTGATTTGGAGAATTGGAGGAGAAGTGGATGTAGTGGTTACAGACATCTTGCTCAAGGAGTTTGGAAAGGAATGGTGGAAGGGAGATGCAGTGATACCTGGAGGAAGCCATGGGGTCAAGGGAGGGTTTGGGGGGGGGGGGATAAGAGATAAATGAATGTTTGAAATTAGTGGGGAAGAAGTCATTGGAGAGAACAGTTCATGGTGATGCAGGAGGGAAGAAAGGGAGGGGCGGGAGATTTCCTCTTGAGATGCTGTTGGTAAAAAAAAAAAAATGGGGGCAAGAGTTGGAGGGGGCAGGAGGAGGGAGGAAATGGGGAGATTTTAGGGAGATCATGTATTAATTTTTATCAAAGTATGTGGCCAAGTCATTGTTGCCTTGTGCTCAATACAGGGCCTTGCACCAAGTGGGAGCTCACTATTTATTAGTACTTAAGGAAGTGCACACCATTAGGGCCTGTTGATTTGAACATATCTTGCTTTCCACCATTATTCCTTGCTTTATTGAGAAGCTGTCATTGAGAATTCAACTTGCTCAAAATTTACAAAGTGACTGCCACATATAGGAAAAGGACCCCAGGTTTCTTAATTCCTTCTACCCCTTCCTCCCACTATTAATGGAGGGAAATGTTTAAAGGTGTTAGAAGGCACATTTTTTAACCAGGAGAATGGATAGAAATAGGGCAACTCCCTCTCCCAGTATCATTTATCTCCAGAGACAGAGTAGTGGGTAGGATGAGCCTTTGTCAGACCTGACAGATGGCAGTTCTTTTTGCTCTTATGATCCTTGTTTTTTTCCCCCTGTAGCTCCAACAGAACATCTTAAACACTGTCACTGACCCTCTGCTGTTTTTTTGTTTTGATGAGAATTTTGAATTCCATTCAATTTGTTTTAGTATCGTCAAAGCAATTTCATGGCTATGTTGGTGCACAGTAACGGAAAAGATGCATTCCGAGGAAATGAGACAGAGTAATATGAGTGCGAAACTGTGGCAAGGTCATAATGAGAATTACAGGAGGGCTGAAAAGACTTCCAAAAACTCCACATGTAGTCTATGATAAGGCGATTTGTTGCAAATTAACATTAAATGTTTGAGGGCCGCAAAGCTAAGTGAAACAAGGTTGAATATTCCTAAAGAGAGACTCCAAGATGCTTTCTCATCTGGAGCTGATTTTATCCCCTAGTATGCCAAGCCAATCCAATCTGAATGTGGTTCCGTGCAGATCCAGCTTCTGTTTGGGAGCTCCCTGGAAGAAGAAAACTTAACCTCTGAAGAGGGGCATGGCCTAGTGGAAAGAATAGGGGACTGGGAGTCAGAAGAACTGAGTTCTAGTTCTAGCTCCATCACTTTCATTTATTCATTCAATTCATTCAGTCATATTTATTGAGCGCTTACTGTACACTGAGCACTGTACTAAGCGCTTAGGAAGTACAAGTCAGCAACATATAGAGATGGTCCCTACCCAACAACGGGCTCACAGTCTAGAAGGGGGAGACAGACAATAAAACAAAACATGTAGACAGGTGTCAAAATTGTCAGAACAAATAGAATTATGGTTATATGCACGTCATTAACAAAATAAATAGAATAGTAAATATGTACAAATAAAATAGAGTAATAAATCTTTACAAATATATACAAGTGCTGTGGGGAGGGCAACCACTGGAGATTTTTGAGGAGGGGAGTGACATGCCCAGAGCGTTTCTGTACAGAGATAATCCGGGCAGCAGAGCCAAGTATAGACTGAAGTGTGGAGAGACAGGAGGATGGGAGATCAGAGAGGAGGCTGATGCACTTGCCTATTGTGTGAGCTTGGGCAAGTCACTTAATATTTCTGTGACTCTATTTCCTTATCTATGAAGTGTGTGGGGGAGGTTGTTAATCAGTGGTATTGATTTGAGTAGCACTGAACTAATTGCTTGGGAAAGTTCAGTACAACAGAGTTGGTAGTCATGTTTCCTACCCGAAAGGAGCTCACAGTCTAGAGTGGGAGACAGTCAAAATAAATTACAGATATGTACATAAATCCTGTGTGGCTGAGGGTGGGGTGAATATCAAGTGCCCAAAGGGTACAGATCCAAGTGCAAAAGTGAGGAAGAAGCTATCTGCTCTTCACCTTAGAGTATCTAATTCATTCATTTATTTATTCGTATTTATTGAGCTCTTACTGTGTGCAGCGCACTGTACTAAGCCCTTGGAAAGTACAATTTGGCAACAGAGACAATCCCTACCCAACAACGGGCTCACAGTCTAGAAGGGGGAGATAGACAACAAAATAATACAAGTAGACAGGCATCAATAACATCATTATAAATAAATAGAATTATAGATATAGACACATCATTAATAAAATAAATAGAAAAATATGTGCATACATGCACAAGCGCTGTGGGTGGGGAGTGAGGAAGAGCAGAGGGAGGGATTAGGGGCAATGGGAAGGGGAGGAGGAGCAGAGGAAAAGGTGGGCTCAGTCTGGGAAGGCCTCCTGGAGGAGGCGAGCTTTCAGTGGGGCTTTGAAGTGGAGAAGTGTGCTTGTTTGGTGGATGTGAGGAGGGAGGGCATTCCAAGCCAGAGATAGGATGCAGGACAGGTGAGAACAAGGCACAGTGAGGATGTTAGTGGCAGAGGAGCAGTGTGTGTGTGTTTGCTGAATTGTATTTTGCAATCAATCAATCATATTTATTGAGCACTTACTGTGTGCAGAGCACTGTACTAAGCGCTTGGGAAGTACAAGTTGGCAACACATAGAGACGGTCCCTACCCAACAGTGGGCTCACAGTCTAGAAGGGGGAGACAGAGAACAAAACCAAACATATTAACAAAATAAAATAAATAGAATAGATATGTACAAGTAAAATAAATAGAGTAAGAAATATGTACAAACTTATATACATATATACAGGACAAACATATCGCTTAGTACAGTGCTCTGCACACAGTAAGTGCCCACTAAATACAATTGAATGAATGAATGAGAGAAGGGAGGTGAGCTGTGAGGGGGCAAGGTGATGGAGAGTTTTGAAGCAAATAGTTAAGGAGTCTAATCAGAATACCTGTATTTTGCCTGACTGCACGGTGCTCGACACATACAAAGTGCTTAATACTAACCACGATTTGTTATTATTACTATTAATTATAATTTGTGATTATTATTAAGAAGAAGAAGATTGCAATCTACCAACCACCACCTGTGACACTGTGTGTCCTGGTGTTCTCAGAGTTGAGCTAAACAGACTCTTTGTAGTAGGAATCAGTCCACAGCATTTTTGGAAATGAGCTGTAAAGTATTGTCGATGGATGCTCTATCACGAAGAGTGAGCCTACTCAAAACTCCATGGTAGTTTTCCCTCTCCTTTTCTCTCTGGGCCTCTGGGTCAGCTTGCTTCTGTCTCCGGAATTTTTATTTATTCAGTTGTAGATATTGGGCACCTAAGAGTGCAAAGCTTCTGTACAACGGATTCAAAGTCCATGCCCCCGGCCCTCAAGGAGCATACCATCTATTTGGAGAAGTATATAGATTATTTGCAAATAGTAGGAGGAGGAAGAATGTAATAAAGCTGCACAAATATGTCAGGATTAATTGGCTGAATAAGTAATTTGAACATGCTTATGCACATTACTGAATATGGAATATTTTGATGGTACTTGTTAAGTGCTTACTATGTACTATACTAAGCACTGGGACAGATTTAAGATGTTATGTTGGACACAGTCCCTGTCTGACATGTGGAACTCAGTCTAAATTGGAGAGAGGAGGATTTAATCTCCATTTACATAGGTAACTGAGGCACAGGGAACATAAGTGATTTGCCCAATATCACGTAGGCAAGAGGCAGAGCTAGGCTTAGAACCCAGGTCATCTGATTCTTCAGCACATGCCTGTTCCACTAAGCTACCCTGCTCCTTGATATGCTAAATAATAATAACAATAATGATGGCATTTAAGCACTTACCATATGTTAAGCACTGTTCTAAGTGCTAGAGTAGATACAAGGCAGTCAGGTTGTACACAGTCCCTGTCCGACATAGGGCTCACAGTCTCAATCCCCATTTTATAGATGTGATAAATGAGGCAGAGAGAAGTTAAGTGACTCACCCAAGGTCACACAGCAGACAAGTGGTGGAGTAAGGATTAGAACACATGACCTCTGAATCCCAAGCCCATGCACTTGCTGCTGAGTTGGTGTTGGGTTGTTGTGGCTTGGGTGTCACAAAAAAGCTTCTTAGGAGAGATGGAATTTTAGGAGTGGTATTTATTGAGTGCTAACTGCATGTAGAGCACTACTGGCTTCAAAACTCTCCATCACCTTGCTCCCTCCTACCTCACCTCTCTCCTCGCCTTTTCAATCATATTTATTTAGCGCTTACTGTGTGCAGAGCACTGTAGTAAGCACTTGGGAAGTACAAGTTGGCAGCATGTAGAGACGGTCCCTACCCAACAGTGGGCTCACAGTCTAGAAGTGGGAGACAGAGAACAAAACAAAACATATTAACAAAATAAAATAAATAGAATAAATATGTACAAATAAAATAGAGTGATAAATACGTACAAACATATATACATACATACAGGTGCTGTGGGCTGTGCTACAGGCCTTCTACAGCCCGGCCTGCACACTCCGCTTCTCTGGTGCTAACCTTCTCACTGTGCCTCATTCTCACCTGTCCCGCTGTTGACCCCTGGCCCACATCCTTCCTCTGGCCTAGAATGCTCTCCCTCCTCAAATCCATCAAACTAACACACTTCCCCCCCTTCAAAGCCCTATTGAAGGCTCCCCTGCTCCAGGAGGTCTCCCCAGACTAAGCCCCCCTTTTCCTCAGCTTCCCCTCCCCATCTCCCCAATTCGCTCCCTTTGCTCTACCCCCTTCCTGCCCCACTGTACTTGTGTATATATATATATATGTACATATATAATTGTATTTATTTATATTAAAGCCTGTTTACTTGTTTTGATGTGCATTTATAATTCTATTTGTTTATATTGATGTTATTGATGCCTCTTTACTTGTTTTCATGTCTGTCTCCCCCCTTCTAGACTGTAAGCCCTTTGTGGGCAGAGATTATCTCTATTGCTGAATTGTACTTTCCAAGCACTTAGTTCAGTTTTCTGCACACAGTAAGCACTCAATTAATACGATTGAATGAACGAATACTAAGCACTTGGAAGAGTACTATAGAGTTGGCAGACATGATCCCTGATGTCAAGGACCTTACAATCTAGTGCAAAATTTTACTAAACCAATGATTGAAAATTGGGAGTACAGTGGATTTTGTGGAAGGGATGACTTTTACAGGGGTGCTAATTTTTTGAAATTTAGGGAGGTTTGGAAAGAGGAGGAAAGCTCCTTTATATGCTCCCAAGAGGCAAAGGTTGAGGGTGCTGTTGGAAAGGACAAAATATCCTAGTAATAGACACCTAGAACTCCTGATTTCAGTCACTATTCATTGTCAGTCAATCAGTGGTGTTTATTGATAGTCTACTGGGGTCAGAACATTGTACTAAGCCCTTGGAAGAGTACAAGTGTAAAGGCCCCCTCTAGACTGCAAACTTGATATGGGCAGGGAATGTTACTGCTAATGTTGAATTGTAATAATAATGATGGCATTTATTAAGCGCTTACTATGTACAAAGCACTGTTCTAAGTGCTGCTCTCCCAGGTGCTTAGAACAGTGCTTTGCTCTTAGTGACAGCTCAATAAATACCATTGATTGATTTACAATACAAAAGAGTGGCATAGACTATAGTTTACAGACTAGAGGTGGAGACAGACATTAAAATGGATTTGTAGGTAAGTACTGTGGGTCTGGGGGAGAGATGAATATCAAAGTGAGTGGGAAGGGATTAATGCTATGCTTAGAAATACCAAGAGAATTGTCCAGGGTGCAGTTTCTTTGAAGCATCCCTACTTCGTTTTTCTGCTTACTGACACTGAGCTATCGAGCTAGTCCTTGCTTCTGCTTCCAAGCTGCAGTTTCCAAAGGAAGAGTTTTTCATCCAAATGCCAGTCTGAAAAAAAAAATCTAACAAATCTCCTCTATTGTGGTTCACTTTAGCTTGGTGAACTGCCTGGGTCCCTCAGGGTAACAACAGCATGGATCAGATCATTCATTTTGCTCCAGATGATGTTGCTTTGCTCAGAGAGAACCTCTCTCTTCTTGATTCAGGGAACTGAGCCTCAAAGGGGTGACTTATCTAGGGTATGAGGTGACTGGGATGGGCTTGGTTACTGGTATTTGTTCTGTGCCTATCTAGTCGATACTCCCAAAGTTCACAGGGCAGGCTCTGGGGATGGAGAGCTGTTAAATCAATCAGTTGTATTTTTGAGGGCTTATTCTGTGCAGAACACTTTACTAAGTAGTAGGGATAATATAATGTAACAGAATTGATAGACAGGTTCCTTCCCTTCAGTGAGATTACAGTCTAGAAGGGATAGAAGAAATGATAGAACAGTTTATCAAACAAATGAATTCACCATATTCTGTCCTGACTGATTTCCGGTCCTTTCACAGACAACATTTACCATAAGTGGTCTGTGAGTCCATAGAAATCAGGTGCTGAGTTTTCAATTCCCATCTTTCGGAATGCAGCCTCCTCTCCGATCTCCCATCCTCTTGTCTCTCCCCACTTCAATCCATACTTCATGCCGCTGTCTGGATTGTCTTTGTCCAGAAATGCTCTGGGCATGTTACTCCCCTCCTCAAAAATCTCCAGTGGCTACCAATCAACCTACGCATCAGGCAGAAACTCCTCACCCTGGGCTTCAAGGCTGTCCATCCCCTGGCCCCCTCCTACCTCACCTCCCTTCTCTCCTTCTACAGCCCAGCCCGCACCCTCCACTCCTCTGCCACTAATCTCCTCACCATGCCTTGTTCTCACCTGTCCCGCCATCGACCCCCAGCCCACGTCATCCCCCGGGCCTGGAATGCCCTCCCTCTGCCCATCCGCCAGGCTAGCTCTCTTCCTCCCTTCAAGGCCCTACTGAGAGCTCACCTCCTCCAGGAGGCCTTCCCAGACTGAGCCCCTTCCTTCCTCTCCCCCTCATCCCCCTCTCCATTCCTCCCATCTTACCTCCTTCGCTTCCCCACAGCACCTGTATATATGTATATATGTTTGTACATATTTATTACTCTATTTTGCATGTACATATCTATTCTATTTATTTTATTTTGTTAGTATGTTTGGTTTTGTTCTCTGTCTCCCCCTTTTAGGCTGTGAGCCCACTGTTGGGTAGGGACTGTCTCTATATGTTGCCAACTTGTACTTCCCAAGTGCTTAGTACAGTGCTCTGCACACAGTAAGCACTCAATAAATACAATTGATTGATTGATTGGTAGGATGAGAGATTGAACCAGCAAGGTAGTGGTTTGGATGGAGAGGAAAGGGCGGATCTTGGCAATGTTGGGGAGGTGAGACTGGCAGGTTTTGGTGACGGATTGGATGTGTGGGGTGAACGAGAGAGCGGAGTCGAGGATGACACCAAGGTTGTGGGCTTGTGAGATTAAGAAATTAAGAGATTAAGAAAATGGGGATTAAATCCAACCTGATTACCTTGTATCTACCCCAGCATACCTGGCATGCAGTAAGTGCTTAACACCATTTAAAAAAAAAATCAATCAATTTTGGATCATTGGCTGTCAAGTCATTCCTTCTTCTTCTCCTACTGCCAACTACTGTACTAAACACTGGGATAGATACTATATAATCAGGTTGGATACCGTCCATCCCTGTCCCACATGGGCTCACAGTCTTAAAAATAAGGAATAGGATTTAACCCCCATTTTACAGATGAGGGAACTGAGGCACAGAAAAGTTAAGTTACCCAAGGCCATATGGCAGAGAAATGTCTGAGCCAGGATTAGAATCTAAGTCCTCTGACTCCTAGGCCCTTGGTCTTTCTACTAGACCACACTCCTTCCCTAAATCCCTCCTGTTTAAGTTCAAGGGCAACTCTAGTCATTTCATTCTTGGTGGAAAGCATCTGGTCACATATCTGCTGTATGACTTGGGGCAAGTCACTTTACTTCTCTGTGCCTCAGTTAACCTCACCTCTAAAATGGGAATTGAGACTGAGCCCCACATGGAACAGAGACTGTGTCCAACCTGATTTACTTCTATCTACCCCAGTATTTAGTACAGTGACTGGAACATAATGCTTAACAAATACCACAGTTATTATTATTACATAATGTTCCCCTTCAGAGACTCAAGAGTGTGTATAAAGCATTGTCCATTGTACTCAAAGAAGATGTAAACTTGATGACTGCACTAGGCTCTTCTCCCTTTCCCTCATCCAGTTCCTTTAACCCATCTCCCAAATGTTTAATCATTTTGGGCATTTACTTCCTCATATTCTCTGACCTTTTCAAGTTGTGGAACCTGACACTGAACAGAGTTAAGGTCAGACTCACACTGAATTTAAAGACAGAAGGAAATGTAGCTGATTCCTACAAGTTATAATGATTATGACATTTAAGAGTTTATTATGTGCCAGACATTGTTCAAGTGCTGGAATGATATTTAAGCACTTACTATGTGCCAGGCACTGTACTAAGTGCTACAGTCCCTATCCCATGTGGAACTTTGACTCAACTCCCATTTAACAGATGAAATAACTGAGGCACAGAGAAATGAAGTGACTCATCCAAGGTCTCACAGTAGACAAGTGGCAGAACTGGGATTAGAACCCATGACCTTCTGACTCCCAGCCCTGTGTCCTATCCACTACATCCAAGTTAAATGTGGAATTCATGGGAATTGTGCCCATCTCCTCCTGGAGAAGGAGATTATTCTATTAACCAGACAAAACTGTGGTCCAACCATGATTTTCTGCAGTAATAACAGTCCCTTGGATTAGTGTCTTTTACCTTTCTCTGAGTGGCTTGAAGTACAGTAAAGATCCAATCCCAATCACCTTCTGGGCTGGAGAGGAAACTAATACATTGGACACCTGAAACAGAAAGTGGTTCAGTGAATTGCTCAAAGCTGAGTGGACTGTGAGCCCATTATTGGGTAGGGACTGTCTCTATATGTTGCCGATTTGTACTTCCCAAGCACTTAGTACAGTGCTCTGCAAACAGTTAGCGCTCAATAAATACGATTGAATGAATGAATGAATGAATGCTGGGTCACTGTGTCAAGGTAATGACAGTAGTTTTCGATAGCTGCAAAGCTGACCTGTTCCAAATTCTAAAGATTTTCTTTCTTTGATACTTTACTTCTACCCTCTCTCATTTCTCTAACAGAGGGGAAAAGGAAAGTTTGGACTTGAACCTAATGGGTTTCCTGGGTGAATGAAGCCCAGCTGAAAGCCATGGGTTTTAAAAAATCATTTAGTGAGACGTCACTAAATGCCAGGATTATTAGAACTCTGAGTCACAGAGCTTTTTGTTTGGCATCTGGTGGCTCCAGCAGCTGCTGTCAGCTGTGGAACTTCTGCTGCTTTGACAAGTCTAGGAGTGCTCTCCAAAAGGGAACAGGCCAGAAAACTCAGAACAGATGCTCTAGGGCTTTAGTTTATGGTGACAAGGGGTTGGCTAAAAGGAATATGCAGGGAAAGTACAAATGACTGGCTGGTGATAATTCCTCTTAATTCTTGTAACTGTCTTTGCTTGTTGTTTTAATGTTAGTGAATTCTTAAATGAACCATGGCGTTTTAAGGCGCTCTCAGTTTTCTTTTTTATTGAACAATTTTACAGCAGCTAGGCTCTTGGGGTTATTAAGAGAATTACTGCGACTTTTTTGTTTCTTACCTCAGAGCCTCAAGGGAGGTTGAGCAGCTTCCATTTTGCACATGAGAAAACTGAGACTGTTATCTCAAAAAAGCCCTTTACCTCCAATCACCTAATCCATCATGAGCAGAAAGGCATTTGCCTTATTCTCAATGGCCTTGCTATGGTTTAAAAATGATCGACAGACACAATCTATCCCTACACAAGAGTTGTTCATTTCTGAGGGATTCGGAGAGGAGCTGCAACAGGATCTCGTAAAGAGAAGTTCTAGAAAACTGTTTTCTTTACTATTTTGAGGAACGTTTTCAATCTAGAACTCTTAGTTGCTACCCCAGTGTCACCTGCCAGTTGACAAGCTTTAGGTGCAAATATCTTTCTAAGCAGGCTGTTGACTATGGCTGCCTGAATATCCTCACCTGCTTTGTAACTCTACCTGCTCCTCCTGGCAATAATATTCCTTGGTCTTTAGTGACTGACCATGCTCATTGCTTGCACCAGTTCTTTCAGACTTTTTACTCCATTCCCAAGGACCCTCAACTCACATCTCTTATTTAACCCCCATATGCAATCTGTCACCAAATCCTGTCACTTCTTTCTTTGCATGGAGTAGTGGATAAAGCACGGTCCTGGGAATTAGAAGATCATGGGTTCTAAACCCAACTCTGCCACTTATCTGCTGTGTGGCCTTGGGCAAATCGTGTCTGTTACTTCATCTGCGGTATCTCAGCACCAACCCCTGGACCCCATCGTCTCGCTGGCCTGGAACTCCCTCCCCCTTCATATATGACAGACCACCACTCTCCCCACCTTCAAAGGTGTACAAAAATCTCATCTCCTCCAAAAGATCTTTCATGACTAAGCCCTGATTCCCTCTACTCCCTTTCCCTTCTGAGTCGTGTCTGCACTCGGATCCATACCCTTGAAGAACTTCATATGCACTCCATTGCCAGCCTCACAGCACCTACATACATATGTCATTCATTTTAATGTATGTCTCTCCCTCTAGACTATAAGTGCCCTGTGGGCGGGGAACACATTTACCAACTCTGTTGTACTGTATTCTCCCAAGCTCTTAGTTAAGTGCCCTGTACAGATTGATTGGCCTGTACAGATACCATTGATTGATTAATCTTGGAAATTAAAAAAGCATAATCCCTATTCAAAGAATGAGTACGCAGTATACTCTGATTGAAACCAGGATGCGCAGACCGGACAATAACTCTCACAGCTGCTCTTGAGTAGGTCAGATCAGAGGGGCATTAGCTACTCAGTAAAAGGAGGGACTAGGTCTTTATCACTAAGAACCCATTGATGGTATGTTCCTTCCTAGTCTCCAACAGTGTGAGGCAGAACTATTGGAATGCAGAATTGGGAAAGAAAAATAGTGTTATTACTTGTTTGCTCATTTATACATTTAAGATTTTAAAAATAGCATTCTTGGGCTAAGGGAGTGTCAGGGCGCAAATCCAAGACACTACCAAATTAGTTAAGATATTAAAGTACAAAAAAAGCGACAACCATTGCAGCGTTGAATGATAGATTTATGAAGCCCTCCATTTCGCCTTCTCCCAGGGGGTAGGCTAGTTAATAAAGAAGTAGGATATTTAGGATATTAAAATACAAAAAATGCCAAAACCATCACAGAAATGACTCTCCCTTCTGCATCATCTATACACTTGGATCTGTGCCTTTTAAGCGCTTGATCTTTGTGTTTGTGTAGATGTATGATTATATATTGAGTTATTCCTATTAACGTCTGCCTCCCCTTCTAGACTGTAAGCTTGTTATGGGCAGGGAGCATGACTGCTAATTCTGTTATAATGTACTCTCCCAAGCACTTAGTACAGTGCTCTGCACACAGTAAGCACTCAATAAATATGATTGAATGATTGAGTAAAATAAAATTGTTTAAATTGACAACCAGAACTATGAAGGCCCCTGTTTCACCCTTTCTCTGGGGGTAGGCTAACAAACAAGGATAGATCTTGGGCTGGCATCTAAATCAGAGATCTACCAGCCATCTGATCTGCTGAAAAAAGGGGTTGAGGGGCCTTGGCCATATTGGTGTTTTCATTTGGTTTCCACGCCATCTAGGCTGAAAACTCACTGTGGGCAGGGAACATGTCTAGAGAAGCAGTGTGGCTCAGTGGAAAGAGCGTGAGCTGTGGAGTCAGAGGTCTTGGGTTCAAATCCTGGCTCTGTCAATTGTCAGCTGTGTGACTTTGGGGAAGTCACTCAAGTTCTCTGTGCCTCAGTTACCTCATCTGTAAAATGGGGATTGACTGTGAGCCCCCCGTGGGACAACCTGATCACCTTGTAACCTCCCCAGTGCTTAGAACAGTGCTTTGCATATAGCGGTTAATAAATGCCATCATTATTATTATTATGTCTACCAACTTTATTACACTGTGCTCTTCCAAGTGCTTAGTAAAGTGCTCTGCACACAGTAAATTTTCATTAAATACCATTGATTGATGATTCAGTTGTATGTATTGAGTGTTTACTATGTGCAAGGTGCTGTAGTAAGCCATTTGGAAAGTACGATACAACAACAGGCACATTCTTTGCCCCTACCAACCTCCCAGACTAGAGGGGGAAATAGACATTAATATACATGAATAAATAAATGATGAATAGAAGTAAGCAGGGTAAGGTGTGGTGAAGAGACTGTCTCAAACTCATGGGCATTTAGAAAACGTTGCTTGATAGTCAGGTTGACTTATTTTCCTGAGAAATCCGTGAAGCTGATATTTAGCCCCAGCACATCAAATAATGAGAGGAGGATCTGGCTCTCCCTAAATAAAATTTGTAAGTTGTTTATCTCTGTCCTCTTCTGCTAGAGATTGAGAAGTTTTCAGTTCATTCAATCATATTTATTAAGCGCTTACTGTGTACAGAGCACTGTCCTAAGCACTTGGGAACTACAAGTTGGCAACATATAGAGACGGTCCCTACCCAACAATGGGCTCACCATCTAGAAGCGGGAGACAGATAGCAAAACAATACATGTGGACAAGTGTCAAGCATAGTGCTTGAGCAGCATGGCTTAGTGAAAAGAGCATGGATTTGCAAGTCAGAGGATGTGAGTTCTAATCCCAGACCCGCCACTTCTCTGCTGTGTGACCTTGGGCAATACACTTAACTTTTCTGTGCCTGTTGCCTCATCTGTAAAAGGGGATTAAGATTGAGCCCCCACCTTGTATCTAATCCAGGGCTTGTCACATTATAAGCACTTAGTACCGTTATTATCACCAATTAATAGTTTGGCAAATACAGAAAAATACCCAGGTCTGTATATTCTGCACTTACATTATTAGTTCGGATTAAAGCAGGTGAATTGCTCTGATGCCCATGATTGTATAGGGACACTGTAGCCATGCTGGCCCCTATGGGGAGAAAATCTCAGTTACACAGATCACGTTAGTATTCGATAATCCTTATATAGGGATTCTCAGGAACAAAAGGCCCATTGGGTGGCCCTGTGATTTCGGGGTAAGAAGCGGTGCAAAGCTAATTCTCATTCTGTGATTGCCTGTTGAAAAGCTACAACAGATGAGGGTGGACATGTCCCACGAGATCTTGAAAGTTCAAACTGGCATTTAAAGGAGAAAAAAACCCAACCCAGAGGTGGCAGGCCCTAGAACAGGTTTGGGCATTAGGAGATTGATGTCCTAATCCCAGTTCTCCAATTCGCCTGCAATCTGATCTTGTGCAAGTGCTCAGTTTCCTCAACTATAAAGTGGAGGATTCAGTACCCCTTCTCCCGCCTACTTAAACTGAGATCCCCATGTTGGACAGAGACTGTGTCTGATCTGGTAAGCATGTATCTACCTCAGGGTTTAGCACAGGATTGGGCTCAGAGGAAGGGCTTAACAAATCTGTTATTATTCCCCTCTATTATAATGATTTAAGTGAGTTTATTTTGCTTTTCAAAACCCAGCTTAACTCCACCTGATGGGAAATCCTGGAACATTTGGGCCCACAGCATTTTGTCCTGTGAAGTTGAGGAGTTTGCTCTTCAAACATTGCTCCTGTCCCATCTTTCCTCCCTTTATTTCTTCTTCCCTCTCCTGACAACCCCCTCCACCCCCCCGTCCAATCCCCATTTGCTTTCCACACTAATTTCTCTGGTCTTTCATCTCTCCCACTCTTGGGGGAGGGACATGAACACCTTTTACTCCCTGAGGAAATCAAGGAATCCCATGAAGGACCCGTAATTAAAGAATTCCATGTCCAGATTCATCCGAGAGAGATTGTGGGTCCTTAGGGAAAAAGAAAACACTTGGCTGGTTAAACAGTCCAATCTTGGTGAATTATTAATATGATAAGAGCACTGCCAAGAGCTAAAAATGCAAGCAGTGATTCTGACTTAAGGCCCCATATCGTCCTTTGCCAGAGGGTTGTGTGCTGCTATGTCTTTTCACCCTGTCCTCAGATTAATGTCCCTCAGGCATTTTAGATTTAGGGAAAGATCTGAAAGGCTTTGGGCTCCTTTGGGGAAAGTACATGGCCTTAAAAATTTTAATTATTTAGCTGCTCACACCATAGCTCTTTAAACATTTATGGTGTGTGCACTGTAACTCGATTCACAAGTCCAGGCATGGGGAGGATAGGAGTAAGTGAGGGTGGCTAGCTAAGTTAAGGGTTTAGTGGGGAGGTGTGCCCTTGTTTCTTAGGAGTGGTCTCCTGTTTCTAAGGAAAGAGAGTGCTGGTTCCCTTATGTGAGGGCACCCTGACTGAAGATGGGGTGGAGCAAATGAGTATATTGTGTGCTCAGGGGTCTGGCTCAGAGACTCCTTGTGCCCAGCCCGGGTGGAAAGCTTGACACCTAGGCCAAATTGAATCACACCATTTTCTCAGCGATTCCTCAACCATGTTAGGCAAAATAGTCCCCCAGTGACACTTGGGGAGGAAACCTGATACGACTCTGGAAAAACCTCTCAAGAATGGTTCACACACAGCAGAGCCTGGAGTGAGCTCACTGTCTCTCCTAGCTTGCCAGGGCTGGAGGTGGCCCAGCCCACAGAAAAAGATTGATGAATAGGCCTGGAGCCAAAGAGGAGGCATTGAGACTGCCCAGTTCTCCAGCTAGCTAGTCTCTCAATTCAGGTTTGGACGGAACATGAAAACAAAATAAGTCATTTAAAATGAAACAGAAATGGAAATGTCCCCTTGATTACTTTTTTATTAACAAGCCAACAAAAACTGTCCTATATATTGCTGTTGTGGTGGAAACGCAAGCATGCTAACCGAGTGTGGGAGAACCAGACAGGGCAATTATGGTTTTATACAACAACCTGGCACTCTTAAGAAGCTGAACAAAAGTTAAGCCAAAACCCAAAAGGGAGAGAAGCAAAATCCGCACATTGGCAGTAGAAAAAGAAGGAAGGGAAAGTACATATTTGAAATGTTGATTCCCACTGAGTATTAGTGAAGAGCTGAATTTTGGTTCTGAGCATAATGCTAGTAGTGACGATATTTTATCCACGTCAGGGTGTAACGGAAAAGACTGTTGTTAACAAAAATCCCTTCCATAAGAGTGAGACAAGACTGTCCTTCGCTGTGTGTTGCATTTATGATTTGTAATGTCTGTCTGGCAAAGTTTTTGATTCAGCCTCTTAGGGAGTCACAGTTTTCTTGAAATGCCTGTCCTAAAAAAACACTGTCATTCTTGATTGTTGCAAGTCCGACTGGCCTGGCTGCTGATGTTGCTTCAATAAATAACAACTGTGGCATTTGTTAAGCACTTGCTATGTGGCAGACGCTGTTCTAAGCTTTGGGGTGGGTACAAGCAAATCAGGTTAGACACAGTCTCTGTCCCACATGGGCCACACTGTCTTAATCCCCATTTGACAGATGAGGTAACTGAGGCCCAGAGAAGTGAACTGGCTTGCCCAAGGTCACACAGCAGACAAATGGCAGAGATGGGATTAGAACCCAGGCCCATGCTCTTTCCACTAGGCCATGCTGCTTCTTTAAGCAGTCCCTATCTTCCTGGATCATTTGATTTGAAGCTTGGTGGTATCTTTAGAATTTATTTTGTCCTCTGAACCAAGATGGGTTTCCAGTTGAGTGACTTGCAGAAGAAAGTGACAGCTCCCTTTATTATCCTGATTCTATACATTGAGGTGGCTTGTGATCATTCCAGTGAACAATTACTTTAATCCTGGAATCCTGCCAAGCCTTAGTTTCCCAAAGGCTTTCATGATCCTGAGGGTTTGTACGGTAAACCCCACTACAAAAATGATTCCAAGAATTAACTGTGGCAGCTTCCTTGATGTGAAGCCAGAAGTCTTCTGAGTCCTTAAAAGTTTGGCATATATAGGAACCGGGAATTTTCAGAATGATATAGATTGTCTTTCACAGTGGAGTGACTCTGTGTGTTTGTGTGTGTGTGTGTACACAGTATACACACAGTATACGTATACATATGCTATTGTGATGTTTTCATAGGTGACAATAAATGTAAAATGCATGATTTTAGTGTACTGAAACTGATGCATTGAAAAACCTGAGAACCATATAGCAGATTTTAAAGTAAGTCTCGATAATATGTCAATTGAAGGACTTGAACCCCAGGAAATGTTTATTTAATATATTTAATTTTTAATGGTATTTAAGCACTTACTATGCATCAAACACTGTTCTAAGTGCTGGGGTAGATCCAACTTTGTGTGTGTATAAATATATATATATATATATATATATATATATTTAATTTTTAATGGTATTTAAGCACTTACTATGCATCAAGCACTGTTCTAAGTGCTGGGGTAGATCCAACTTAACCAGGTTGGACACAGTCCCTATCCTTCATTTGGATCACAGTCTAAGTAGAAGGAAGAGCATATATTGAATCCCCATTTTCCAGCTGAGGAAACTGAGGCACAGAGAGGGTAAGTGACTTGTCCAAAGTCATACAGCAAGCAATTAGTGGAACTGGGCTTTGAATAGTGGTCATTTAACTCCCAGAACTGTGCTCTTTCCACTAGGCCATGCTGCTTCTCATAGAGGCACAGATGATAAAAATATGGTATAAATTTTTCTAGAATGATCAAATTTCCATCGAACCAAAAAATACTCTCTTTCAGTAATAACATAAATAATGATATTTCTGATCTAAAAGTCTTAAGTTTAGGGGTTGTATTTGGCAACGAAGCTACACTGAGGAATGGCAATTAAAATAATTTTGCTTCAATTTTTCTGATCCAGTTGGGAAATTAATATTGTTAGAGAATTTCTGTTTGGGGAATAGAGCTTATGAAAAGTTCTGTATCCTCTGATTTGAAATAAGAATGAGAAGCACCTCTTCAGTAGAGGTTGTGTGTTAACTTGTCCCTACGTTTAGTTGATAATCTATATTTCTTCTATTCTGTTGCTTTTTTCTCATTGCTGTGACAAGGCAAAATGAAATACTAAAAATTATTAAACCCCAATAGTTCGATTGCCTGACCAATAAGTATGCTTCTTGAATATGAAAAATGGACCATTATAATCATTATTCTCAATATACAAGTTGAATAGTTCTAGTGGTTTGTGTAGTGGAATGTTCCTTCTGTGAAACAAGTAGTAAAGTTTGAACAAAAAACTTGGGAACACACATTCCCTTTGTGCCTTAGTCACCGGGTCTGAAGTATCAAACTTTGTGTTCACATTTTAGTCTTTCCATTTCGTTCACATCCAGATACTTTCATGTTAGGATTTAATCTGAGTCAAAGGAACCATTGACCCCTTTTGTCTTAGGGTGGAGCCAAGATGGCTTTCTGCATTTTGGGCCCACTAGGAGTCTTCAGTGCAAAAATAGGTTTCCTCCCTTCCCATTAAAAATAATAATTGTGGTATTGGGGAACCGTGTGGCCTAATGGTTAAGGCATGGGACAGCGAGTCAGAGGACCTGGGCTTTAATCCTGGTTCTGCTCTGTGACTTTGGACAAGTCGCTTAACTTTGCTGTGCTTCATTTCCCTATCTGTAAAATGGGGATTAAATCTTACTCCCTTTACTTAGACTATGAGCCCCGGGCGCAACAGGGATGTGTTCAACCTGATTATCTTGTATCCACCCCAACACTTAGAACAATGCTTGACACGTAGTAAGCACTTAGTAATAATAATAATAATAATAATAATGATAATAATAATAATAATAATTCTGGTATTTGTTAAGCACTTACTATGTGCCAGGCACTGTTCTAATAGCTGGGGTAGATAGAAGGTAGTCAGGTTGTCCCACATGGGGCTCACAGTCTTAATTCCCATTTTACAGATGAGGGAACTAAGGCCCAGAGAAGTGAAGTGACATATCCAAGGTTGCACAGCAGACAAGTGGTGGGGCTGGGATCAGAACCCATAACCTTCTGACTCCCAATAGTGCTCTATCCACTATGCCATGCTGCTTCCCATCATGTACTTAACAAGTTCCATGATTATAAGGGAACTGAGGCACAGAGAAGCTAAGTGACTTGCCTAACATCCTGCAGCAGGTCAGCACTAGGACCCAGGGGCTCTTGACTCCAAGGCTGATGCTATTTCCTCTAAGACATGCTGCTTGTTTCAACAGTTGAGTAACAAAGCCCTTACCCTGCAGCTATTGAGGATGGATGACCCTGAAATCTAGAAACCCCTAAGAAATTTCAGATTAGTAAATTGTGCTCCTTGTTGAAATCTTTGACTCTTCCACCAAACCACATTTTTGTTTTGCTAGCTCAGGGGAAATTTCAGGATTAAGTCCCTGTCAGCCATATCATAAGGCCTCTGATGCTTATATTTTCTTTTAAGCTAATTGAAATAGCTTATTTTGCAGACTTATGTATTGGGTAAAATGTGTGCATTGGCAATGAAAGTTTCTCATTCAGCTTAATTTTAATGGCAAATATGGCCATTTTGAAATGTAAATAACTTTGAAGCACTGTGTTTAATGAATCACAGACGTGAGGGCTGGAAGCAACCTCCAAAATCCATTTTGCCCCTTCCTCAGGTACTGAGCTTCCAACAAAATGTGTGTATTTATATCATCCTTAAAATTTCATAATAATGTCTGATGGACTGTTGTCTCCTAATCTCCCAACCTTTTCTTCCCGAAGACTAATCTTTTTTCTGTATACCCATTCCGCAAGAGAACCCATTTTCTAACTCCTCCCTCCAACTGATACTCCCTCAAATCAATCAATCAAATAATACGTACTGAGAGCTTACCGTGTGGAGAGCACTGTGCTAGGACCTTGGGAGAATACAAAATTACAGAGTTGTAAGACACGTTTCCTGCCCACCAGCAGTTTACAATCTAGAGGGACTCTCCTTCAAAGCTGCAGGGACTCAAACCAGAGTAATCAAGCTGGTAGGTGCCACAGCTATTGAAAGCTGTAGTATTATCACGTACCTGCTTTTGTTATCACTACCTGTGAGGTTTTTTCCCCTTTTCTATAAAGAATGGCCACTTATTTCTGGTTCCTGAGCAGAAGAAGCACTTTGTCTCGTGCTCTTTTTAGCCTCAATCCCAAATCCCTTGATGCAGCTGCTCTCCAAATGATCACATATCTTTTCACCCATTTGGAACACCACGTTGATAGTTGGGAATCCTCCCTAGGAACCACTGTTTATGGTATCCCTTTGTAACTCTTCATTATAATTCTAGACATGTTCGCTGCTTTAGGTAATCTGGCTAATCCTCCTAATGTAGTGGACTATCTAGACCTTGGAAAGTGTGTTTTCGTTCACTGCTGCACCTTTCTCTTTAGTGCTTGGGGTCATCATTCAGCTATTTGTCCTGTACATAAGGGACTGAGAGAAAACTAAGTTCCCTTCATCTCTGAGAGTCCAGGGACTGTTACAGGTACTTTATTTACTCCCAGAGTTTAGTTAAGAGGAGTTTCCCTCTGACAGGGAACCCAGCATACACACCCACACCTACCCACAACTCCTCCAAACATCCTGTTTGTTGCACATACACACTGAGGCAAGATGCTGGGCTGGATAATAATAATAATAATAATAATAGTGGTATTTGTTAAGCACTTACTATGTGCAAAGCACTGTTCTAAGCACTGGGGGAGGATACAAGGTGATCAGGTGGTCCCACGTGGGGCTTACAGTCTTCATCCCCATTTTACAGATAAGGGAACTGAGGCACAGAGAAGTTAAGTGGGTTGCCCAAGGTCACACAGCTGACAAGTGGCAGAGCTGGGATTCGAACCCATGACCTCTGAGTCCTAAGCCCAAGCTCTTTCCACTGAACCACGCTGCTTCTTTAAGTAGGACAGGGAGAAAGGATGGTCTCTGGGAAAGCGGCTCAAGTTATTGGGATTGCAAACGATGAATGCAAAACCCCTCTCTGAAGGCTCTACCCAGAAGAAACCACCTTCAACTTTAGTCAGTGTGGCCAAAAGCAATTATAAAACTCTCATTCATTCATTTGCTCATTCATTCAATTATATTTATTGAGCACTGTACTAAGTGCTTAGGAAAGTACAATACAACAATAAACACTGACATTCCCTGCCCACAACGAGCTCACAGTCTAGACCGTGAGCCCACTGTTGGGTAGGGACTCTCTCTATATGTTGCCAATTTGTACTTCCCAAGCGCTTAGTACAGTGCTCTGCACATAGTAAGCGCTCAATAAATACGATTGATGATGCGGGGAGACAGGGTGGCACCTGCTGAACAAAGAAGGGTTAAAACATGTAATGGAGAGTGGTCATGATGGAATAATTGGTTCCTTTATTCTAGCCCAGATGTTGAAAGTTGGTGGGGGGAGATGGAGGATGACACTTCAGAGGTCCAACAGAAATGTCAGGAAAATAGTAACTCAATTTGGTGACTCTTTAGTCCAAACATAGCACATGCAAGAAATTGGGATCTGCTGGGGCTGAAATGCTTCCTCCTTCCTCAGATGCAGGACCAAAGCTCTTTCTTCCTTGAGCTTCCTGATTTCACCATATTTGGATATGTCACGCTCTCTCCAGCAGCTTGTAAATCTTTCATAAACAAACTGTGTGGGGCAAATCAGTCGTGTTGCAGTTCCTCACGGGTCCTCTCCACCTTAAGGAAGATTCCATTATTTCTTCCGGACTGTCAATAATTAACCTGTTAACCACACTTACCCAGATTCAGAAAGTTGCCCTCTGTTACCAAAGAGTATCTGTAGAAGAAAGGAGTAGAGAAGCCCCTTGAATTAGGAGAACATTAGGGAGGGAAGAAATTCTCTGAAGTCTGGATAGTGCTTGAAGAGAAATGTCAACTCCCTTTCTCTGCCTCAAACTGCAGAGGACTTTGTGATTATTTTGCATCCATTGGTTCAGAGCTGGCTCCTCTCCTTTCTCCCTTTGCTGCCATCTCCTAGAAATAGTTTCGATTCTTCAGATTCAGCCACCGAGCCTGTGTGCTTAAATGACCTTGGCACATCTAATGATGTAGCAGGTGCCTCCTCTCAGCTGGGGATTGGCACTTTCACCAGAAGGTGTAGTTTGTCTGGTATCTTAACAGTGTTCAGCTCAGCAGGAGTGACTGGCAGGGACTTCCTGTTGTAACTGAGCTCAGAGAGGAGTCATATCTGATATCTCAAGTCAGCATGTTTAAGGTATCTAGGAACTTCTTTCTATTCTGCTCGAAGTATAAAGTCATCCTTGAACCCTGCATAGTCAGAATGCAGCTGAGTGGTATGGGTGGATGGCATGTCTAAGGGATTGGCTTGGCTGCACACTCTCAGAAAAAACATCTGACCACCCTTTAACAAAGGAAGGGGGGCAGGGGGAAAGGAAAGATCAAGTATGGGATGACATGGTAAACAAGGTGTTGGGGCTAGTGGGGTAGCAATATTTTTTCTTTGGGCCACATTCAAAATAGAGCAGTTCCATTTAAAAACCATGATATGGGAGGGTTCCATATATAATTACATAAAAGAAGTCATATAAGTATTGGTGCAAGTGCTTAAGGGAACTTAAGCCAAGGTTTAAAGGAAATAAGGATAGAGTAGATGAAAATCAGGCAACATATTCAACTGACTCAGGCAGCAAACATAAGGGGACAGTAAATAAACTCTGCATTTCTTTCTACTCCTATTTTGGTTTCCTTGAAACTTTTTGTCAATCAGGTACTCGAAGTATTTTTACTGCAGGTAGATGCTATCTTCCTCTACAAGCCTATCTTCCCCCCCATTAGATGGTGTGTTCTTTGATGGTCAGGATTGTCTTTGATTTTTCTGTCCTATATTCCTAAACTCCCAGTCTATTGTTTTTCACATGAGTGCTCAAATACTAAAGAGAACATTAAGCGCACACACCAAGAAAGATGCCCACTTGTGATTAAAGCAGAATAGCCTTACCTAACAGAGGTAAGTAGACTTGTGTGAAAAGAATGAGAATTTGTACCCTCTCTAAGGCAACAGTCCAGTAATCTGTCTCCCTTTCTTCCAGTTGGTATGCTGTATGTATGTAAGGGAGTGTGTGTATTCTAGGAGATGATGTCAGTCAGCAATCATATTTATTGAGCACTTACTGTGTGCAAAGCACTGTCCAAAGTGGTTGGGAGTGTATGGCATAACAGACATTCCTTGCCCACAAGGAGCTTCCTCTCTTGAGGTAGCAAAGGGCCATGCTGGGCTTCTGTCCGAGGTAGCCCTAGACAGCACTTCCCTCAGTTCTACTGAGAATCAGAGAGATCTTCTTCCCCCTCCTTGCTTCTCCTAATCAGCTCTCTTTCTCAGTGGAAAACCTTGATTTTATTTTACTGTGAAAAGAAGTGTCAGCTGAGAACATCTAATAAAAAGCTAAAAATTCATATTGCAGAGGTGGCTTATTGTAGTTAATAGTAAAATGAATCCATATGGTCATGGCAGCTGGATACTGGAAACTCACCCATACCTTTCCTCTCATTTTCCTCTTCCTCTTTCATGCCTTCCCCTACTCCCTCTCTCCTGCCTTCTCTCCATTTCTCCAGCCACTGTAGCTCCTTTACCATTTCTTTCTTTCCACACTCTTTTCCTTCAGTCTCTTTGACGTTGCTGCAGCTGTAAGTGGCTGTCAGCAGAGGGTGTCCTCAACACATGCACCTATCCTAGGGAAGAAATGATTCCAAGGTCAGGTGGCCAGTTAGCTGGTTTTATACTAGACAACCTGTTTTTCAGCTGTCCTGGGCCCTAACAGACATGGATAAGGCACTGGCTGCCTTTATGTCTGGTATTTTAATTTTCAACACTGAGGCTTCCGCTGCTGAATTCTGTAGCTCAGAATTAATGCCTGTATTCCAAGGGAATTCAGAAGGGAACATAGAAGTGGTGGAAAGAGGATCCCCCTCTCCCTTCCCCCTCCCCGACCCCCCCCGCTTCTCCCAAGTTGTACGTGGGTCTTTATGTTACACACTACATATGCAACTCCTTGTCTGGTGTTGCCAGGGCCTGCTATTCTGAACCATACAAACCCTGAGGCTGGGTGATCCCACCAAGGCATATGTTCTATTTCTGGGATGCTCTGCTCATCCTTTTAATTTAGCCTTCCCCAACAGAGTAGTATTTTGGTGTGGATGCATGACATTTGTTGTGGAGGGAAAAGAGGGGAGAGGTATTCTGTTGTCTGCTAGAACTATATATGCTGTTTACATTTCTTCTTTGGCTTCTTGAGTTTAGTGATCACGTTCAATCTCCTGTTTCATTCATTCATTCATTCAATCGTATTTAATGAGCGCTTACTGTGTGCAGAGCACTGTATTAATCGCTTGGGAAGTAGAAGTCGGCAACATATAGAGACGGTCCCTACCTAACAACAGGCTCACAGTCTGCTTGCATTCAGAGGCCATCTGGGGTGGCAGTGCGGTGCTGTGGGTAATAATAATTATAATCATGTTTGTATAGATTTATTACTCTATTTATTTTACTTGTACATATTTACTATTCTATTTATTTTGTTAATGATGTGCATCTAACTTTACTTCTATTTATTCTGATGACTTGACACCTGTCCACATGTTTTGATTTGTTGTCTGTCTCCCCCTTCTAGACTATGAGTCTAGAAGGGGGTAGTTGGGTAGGGACTGTGTGTATATGTTGCCGATTTGTACTTCCCAAGCACTTAGTACAGTGCTCTGCACACAGTAAGCTCTCAATAAATACGATTGAATGAATAATCATGGTATTTAAGTGCTTAGCCTGTGCCAGGTACTGTACTAAGTGTTAAGGTGAATACAAGCAAGTTGGGTTGGACATAGTCCCTGTCCCAGTGTGGGCACACACAGTCTCAATCCACATTTTACAGATGAGGTAACTGAAGCCCAGAGAAGTGAAATGATTTGCCCAAGGTCACACAGGATGAAAGAGCCTTGATCATAGGAGTCAGAAGACTTGGTTCTGGTCCTTGTTCTCTTGAGGACTGTCTGCCTGAGGCAATCATGCCCTGCTGCCATTTAATTCAAATAAAATGGGATAAGCAAAAAGTGAAAATGTTTATGCATTAGAGATTTGGTTGACATCTGTATGGTTCAAGCTGAGTAGGCATGTTTTTTGGGTGTGAATCCATTCTCATGTCCCAATTAGCTAAACTGACAACTGTGGTCCAGTCGTTTGGGAGCCCTTTATTGCTTGTGAGAAGCAGCGTGGTTTAGTGGAAAGAGCACGGGCTTGGGAGTCAGAGGTCATGGGTTCGAATGCCGGCTCCGCCACTTGTCAGCTGTGTGACCTTGGGCAAGTCACTTAACCTCTCTGTGCCTCAGTTACCTCATCTGTAAAATGGGGATTAAGACTGTGAGCCCTACATGGGACAACCTGATCACCTTGTAACCCCCCAGTGCTTAGAACAGTGCTTTGCACATAGTATGCGCTTTACAAATACCATTATTATTATTATTATTATTATTATTATTATTATTATCTACCCCAGTACTTAGAACAGTGCTTGGCACATAGTAAGCCCTTAACAAATATTATTATTATCATTATTATTATTATTCATTTCTTGGCTGCCACTTGGGGAGGGACTGGGTTGGGGATGTATGAAGGGGATGAGAGAGAGGAGAGGAAGGAAGGAAAGGGGTACTGGGGTGGGAACTAAAGAATCCTATCTGCTTTTCAGGCCATTAGGCTGACCTCCTGTGATCAGCTCTGAAAGAGGACTAGTAGTCTGTAGCAAAAATGAGGTACAGAAGTTGTGCACAAAGATCAGGTTGATTTCATTCAAGTGACTAAGATTGTTTTTCATCAACAATGCCTAGTTTGTTAAAAGCGACCTTGAGAAAAATCAGTGATGCTTCAAGGCCTCAATTTCTTCATCTGGAAAGTGGGCCCAAAGAATGACCAGGAATGTGGTGAAGGTAAACAGATAAGACAGGAAGGATTTCTATTTCCTCCAGAGAGGTGCTGTATGAATCTGAGATAGAAGCCCTATTAATAATTCCAGCCTAGCCCTAGGAATATGTGTCCACAGCATCTACATGTTTCCACACAAAGCAATTAAGTGTACAATTATTAGAAGTAATAAAATGATTGCCTCAAATCCCTTTAGATTGTGTGTTTCTGGACTGATCATAAGGTAATTAAAATAATGAATGGCTTATAAAAATGTAGGTAATCAGATATAATCTGCCATCTACCTGTTTGTGTCCGTCACTTATTCTGCTCATCAAGTGAAGGAGTTTCGATTCTGAAGGATCTGTCTGCTCTCCCACTCCTGCCTCTCCAAGCAGGATCAGTACCTGCTTTGCTGCTGTTTGGCCAGCATTTTCAATGGGTGAAGGATGGTAAACCAACTTTGCGAAAGGGCAGAAATGCAAAAGGAATCTTCATTCATTCATTCAATCATATTTATTGAGTGCTTACTGTGTGCAGAGCACTGTACTAAGTGTTTGGGAAGTACAAGTCACCACGATATAGAGACAGTCCCTACCCAACAATGGGATCTTGATTGGCAACCCACAGAAATGTGCCAGAGGTGGGATGCCAGACCTTCTTGCCTGGCATGATACCTTTTTGCTTCAACTCATTCATTCAGTCATATTTATTGAGTGTTTACTGGGTGCAGACCACCATATTAAGTGCTTGGAAGAGTACAATATAACAATAGACAGACACATTCCCTGTCCACAATGATCTTAGGCACCAAAGTCCACAGCTGAGGGCTACACTGCTGAGCTAGACCTTTTAGGACACTCTTTCCACTACACCTCTGGTATGCAAGGACCCCCAAAGGCCCAAGAGTTTAGTACAGTGCACCATGTACTGTAAGCACTCACTATCATTGAAGTAATCTGGGCACAAAGAGACTCATCACTTCAGAGAAATACCACTAGTCCCACCTAAAGATTTCAATGGATAGAGCATGGGCCTGGGAGTTGGAAGGACCTGGATTCTAATCCTGGCTATGCCACATAATAATAATAATAATAATAATAATAATAATAATAACCATGTCTGCTGTATGACCTTCAACAAGCCACTTAACGTCTCTGGGTCTGTGACCTCTTCTGTAAATGGGAATTGATGATGATGATAGTGAGCCCACTGTTGGGTAGGGACTGTATCTGTGTGTTGCCAACTTGTACTTCCCAAGCACTTAGTACAGTGCTCTGCACACAGTAAGCGCTCAATAAATATGATTGATGATGATGATGTTGATGATGATGATGGTATTTGTTAAGCGTTTTCTATGTGCCAAGCACTATTCCAGGTGCTGGGGTAGATGCAAGGTAAATCAGATTTTCCCATGAGGATCATAGTTCTTAATCCCCATTTAACAGATGAGGTAACTGAGGCACAGAGAAGTTAAGTGACTTGCCCAAGGTCACACAGCAGACAAGTGGCGGAGTAGGGATTAGAACCCGTGTCCTCTAACTCCCAAGCCTGGGCTCTTGCCACTAGGCCACACTGCTTCTCTATATGTGAGCCCCATGTGGGACAGGGACTGTGTCCAGCCTGATTTGTATGCATCTACCCCAGTTCTTAGAACAGTTCCTGGCACATAGTAAGTGCCTAACAAGTACCATAATGATAATAATGATAATTCCTATTACTAATAGTTTTCCCCCACACAAATGCAGGACTCTGCAAACCCTTCTGCTCTGTACCTCCTTGCCAGGGGCAAGGGATACCAGAATGCCAACTGTTTTCATGGCACATTTGGAAGTGGGCTGAAAAAACTCATTAAAAAGAGTAGTCCCTTGGCTTGGTCTCTCTCCGTTACATTTTTTGCATGTTCTGACTAAGCAGTGATTTTGCAATAATGTAGCTGAGATGGGAACAGATCACTGAAATGAACAGGCTAAACCTTGCCACCCAGAGTGCCTCATGAAATATTATGATCGGATGTGGATGATATATAATAATAATAATAATAATAATGATGGCATTGTTAAGTGCTTACTGTGTACCCAGCACTGTTCTAAGCACTGGGGGTTACAAGCTGATCAGGTTGCCCCGCGGAGGGTGCTCAGTCTGAATCCCCATTTTACAAATGAGGTAACTGAGGCATAGAGAAGTGAAGTGACTTGCCCAAAGTAACACAGCTGGCAATTGGCGGAGCTGGGATTTGAACCCATGACCTCGGACTCCAAAGCCCAGGCTCTTTCCACTAGCCACGCTGCCTCTCTATATGATATGATTTGAAAGCTCTTAGTACAGTGCTCTGCACACAGTAAGCGCTCAATAAATAGGATTGAATGAATGAGTGAATCCTGGGTCAGCTTCCTTACTTTCCCAGCATCTTCTGGGGCAGCCTGGGCTGAAGCTCTGAGAAACCAGCAGTACGAGCAGCTTCCTTATTGCAGCATTCTCCAGTGACAGATATACAATCCAATGAGTGTGACTCATCATCAGTCAGTTCCGTGTTCTCCTCTAGTTTTTCATCTTTCAGCTCCACCAGGGACAGAAACTACAGACGGAGGAGTTCCTCTGTTGCATCGAACCCCTCCATTAAAACAATGGCTCACTGACAGCACAACAGCCAGAGAAAGATTCTCAGCTGTGCATTTTGTTTCTCTCACGCTTAATAACAACTACGTTTTGTTGCAATGCAGTCTCTGACGTCGGCTTGCTTGGAAAATTAATTCTAATGATTTTAAGCTAAGAAATTTTACATATGTGTCCTTGAATATTTTTAAGACCTTAATTTGAATTCATACTTTCTGGGGAACAATCAGAATATGGAAGGACATGGCTGACCCTTCCTGAGGCATTTCTTCTCACAGAATTTAGTGTGTGGAATGAGTTTGTGATCGATTGCAGATAAGACAATCAATCAATCAATCGTATTTATTGAGCACTTACTGTGTGCAGAGCACTGTACTAAGCGCTTGGGAAGTACAAGTTGGCAACATATAGAGACAGTCCCTACCCAAGAGTGGGCTCACAGTCTAAAAGGGGGAGACAAGCACATGGTACCCAGCAACACAACTGAAAACCTATAGTTAAGATGTTAAGAAAGGAAGTATTAATTACTTCGAGGAGAAGTTGCAGTCACGTGTCTTGACTAGATTGTGAGGACATGACTGAAAGGCTTCTAAACCATGTATTCTTATGGGCTTCCTAGAATATTAGGCTGAAAAAAAGAACCAACCCTTTTTCCCAGACTATTATTCATTGCATGTAACACAAAGTATACCCACAAGGCCTTCCCTGACTAAGCCCTCCTTTCCTCTTCTCCCACTCCCTTCTGCGTCAGCCTGACTTGCTCCCTTTATTCATCCCCCTTCACAACCCCACAGCACATATGTACATAGTCGTAATTTATTTATTTATATTAATATCATTCAAGCGCTCAATATGTATGATTAAGTGAAAGAAGGAGAGCTGCACACAGGCCTGTGGTTAAATTTTCAAAGAAAGTCCCATTCAGGGACACCATCTCCATGGGGACAAAGATGTCTCAAGTCTCCATGGGATTGGCACTGAGGAAATGCAGCCATTAGATTTTCCCCAAAGTGATTTGGGCAGAGTGGCAGGAGGCTGACCTCTCCCATCCCTTGGAATCAGGAAGTGGGGATAAGTGGAGCCAAGTTTGCCACTTCATATTTTGGTTCCAACAACGGAGCGAATCACCTGTCCTCGAGACTTGTCACTGGGCTTCAGTGTGGGGCTGGAGGCTCCTCTCTCACCTCTGGCCCTGGAGCCCAATGGGTGTAAGATATGGCCAAACCTCCCCTTCATGGCTCGATAGGCTGAGATATGCTCCAAAAGCAGGGTGGGTTTTAGGGTTCTGGAGCTGCTGGAATTGATGCTTCCATCAAGAACATTGAGTTTCTTGGTCCTGAGGCTTCCCTCCTCCTCTTTCCTTCTATTTTCCTCTTCTTTCCCCCTCCCCTTTCTTCCTCCTCCTTTTCTTCACTTTTCCTCCCCCACTCTCTTCCTTCTCCTTCCTCTCCCCCTCCCTCACTCCATCAGTTTCCCATCTTCTCAGTGGTCCCCCCCGCACCCAAATTCACTTTGGATATGGTCATTTTTCACTTTGAACATATCCCTAACTCTTAAGGTAACTTTTCTTATTTTCTTATCTGTATGCTAAAGCATGTTGGATTTTTATCTGGCAGAGAGTAGTGAGCATAATAGCAATAGTTTTGTGTTTGTTTTCATTCTCTCTCCTCCCTCTTTGTTTCTATTTGTCTTGCTGTGTCAGCCCCCTCCAAGGGCTTTAGTAATTGGCAGTATCTGACTTTACTTGTTCAGTTTGCCAGTGTTGAAGCAGAGTCACAGAGAGACACGGTAACCCACTGAAGGTCATCCATTTAACATATTAGAGGCAGCCCTCTTGACCATTCTTGGACTGGGTCACTTTTCAATTAACCACGATATAGATTGGGTCCCCTTAGGATGACTTGAAATAATGATGATGATAATAATAAAATAATAACTGTGGTATTTGTTAAGAGTTTAGTATGTGCCAAGTACTGTACTAGGTCACTGGGATAAATATAAGATAATGAGATCAGAGAGAGTCCTGGTTGCCCATGGGGCTCACAGTCTAACAGGTAGAGAGAACAGGTATCAATTACAATGAGCCATTTTTATTTTTTTTTGGTGCTAGGCTGTGTCCTAAACTCCTTTTGTTTCTGTTTCCAGGAGGCCCAGAAGATCAACAATGGCGCTACGCAGGCTGACGGTACACTCAAGCCAGTGGATGAAAAAGAGGAGGTGGTGGCGGCAGAAGTCGGCTGGATGACTTCCGTGAAAGATTGGGCAGGGGTCATGATCTCTGCCCAGACGCTAACCGGCAGAGTCCTGGTAAGCTTCATAAATGCCCCTCCTAAACTTGCTTTTTCATGTTTCTGTTAATCTTCTTGTCCATTTGATATTGAGTTAGTTTTCCATGAGAACCCTGTGGTGAATCAGATCTGGATACGGGTGCCCACAGAGGGGCAGGGTACTGCTCAGCAGGTGACTAGAATCCTGACTTTCCACCACTCTGGGAGGAATGGAATTGGCATGCCCTCGGGAGAGGAAGAACCAGGACAACTATTGCAAATGCCACTTTTCCATTTTCCCAGGCTCTTCCAGTAGATAAATTGCCTTCACTTAACGTTCTGGCTTCCACTTGTATGTATTTGGATTAATTGCTTGGGTGTGCTCAGGTTAGGAATAGTGTGACTTCACAGTTATCGAAGCATTGAAAACCAGGACATTCTGTAGTTTTTTTTTTTTTAAAGTCTGAATTTCCTTTTGTTTGCTTTTCTGTTTAAATCTCCATCTCCATATGAAGGCCTCTTCTGCCCAGTAGCTGTCCTATCGGCAGTAAATAAAATCAAGACTCCCCGGGTTGATTTCACGGTAAAATTTTGCTGGAGAAGAAAATGAAGAGCAGGATGGGTATTATCAATCAGTCATATTTATTGAATGCGTATCCTGTGCCGAGCACTGTACTAAGCACTTGGGAAAATACAATATAACAGAGATGGCAGACATGTTCCTTGCCCACAGCAAGCTTTCAGTATAGAGGAGGAGACTCCTCTGCCCTTGTGTCCTTGCTTACATAGTTTGCCTAGCCTGGAACATATTCCCCTTTCTCCCACCAAATTTGTACATGGATGCACAGTCAATTGTATTTTCAATTTCTTATCCTGAGCATTCTTCAAATTTCAGCCATGAGATATAAACTCCTTGTGGGCAAGTAATATGCCTTGTGAATATGCCTCATGCTTCTGTAGTACTTTTTCCTCAAATGCTTAGTACAGTGCACTAAGCATTGAATAAATACCAGTAGGCATTGAATAAATACCACTGCCACGATCAGAAAGCTAACATTTTTTCCTATTTGGCTTATATAAACAAACCATGTTGTCAAGTTTAGGGAGCAGTCCAAGCCTGCCCTCGTCAGTTATGAATTTTCAATCTCACCAACGTAGGATAGTTTCAGTAATGTTGAACCCATGTGGCCAGTTTTAACCAGGTGATCCTGCTTAAGATGAGGATAAATGGGACTTTAGAAGTAAAAATTAACTCTATGGAGCATGGTATATAAATCAAAATCAATTCCCATGTCCACTTCTAAATCACCTTAGTCTCTCGAGTAAAAATGGACAAAACAGTTGTAATTGAATTTTGGAGCTGTGTGATTACTTTTAAGCAATCAGATAACTGCTTTCTGAGTTACTTTGCCAAGGGAAGGAAATGTTTTAACATGGAGAGATCCAAGTATTGTTAAAAACTGGCATCTCTCTATTACATCCTTTTGTCCACTCCAGCTCCTCTTTGTGTTTTATTGGGACTTTTCTTGAACTGGGTGAAAGACGCAAATGGAAGTGAGCCTGTTTCCTTACAGTGTACAAGAACCAGCAATGCCAGCTCTCACAGTCAGTTCCTGGGGAACTGATTCTCAGCTGGGATCATGTTGCATGGTTTGACGTCAGCATCTGTGTGAAGTGCACTCAATGGATGAATGTGCGTCTGAACTTTCTTGGTCTAATCCTGCCAGCTTTCGCTTCCACTGAGATTTTGCCTTCTTCTGAACTGTACTTCCCTGCATCGATCTTATGCTGCTCACTTAGGGCTTTGTACATCATCTGGTTTCCTCTGAGGGTTGGAGCTGTGGCTTCAGTTTGATGAGTGGGTAGAGCAATTAGAGAGAAGTAGTTGACTCCCAGCAATAGAACAATGGATAATTCAGGGACGATTCCAGAGATATTTTTCCTTCCTTTTCCTTAAGAGAAATCAAATTGTTTCTGCTGAGTGGCATCTGGATTCAGAGTGATGTTTTCTTAGAGGCAGTAGGCAGACAATTAGGACACGAACTTCTTTTATATCCGAAGTTCATTTACCTGGAAATGCTAAAATGTTTGTTCTTGCAACAGCAGTGAGACAGAAGCAAGAACAGATATCATGCTTTTCAGAGTTTTCCTTTTTAATTTTTGATTAGTTTTCCTTGACGTATCACACTGGAAAATTTTCTTAACATCTGGGCCTCTTTGTCTGCTGTCTCCAAGCCCTAGACGAACATTGCCCCAAGCTCGGATGGTGTGGAAACTGTTGCCACTGTAGTGGCTAGGAGCTGGAGGAAGTTTTACTGGGTAAAACCTTCCATGAAAAATTGCAGTTGTTAATTTAAATCATCAGCCTGGATAGCTTCAATAATCAGAAGACTGCATTAGGAACTGGGCAAAGGTTTGTGTTGGGGAAAATAGAAAAGGTTTCAGGGGCTAGATTTCACACTGGGCACAGTTGATTGCTGTTGTAGACAGTTGATCAGCATAAGGAAATTGATTTGTCCTTGGTCGATTGGTTGCAGAGATTTGGTATGGTCACACCAAAGTAGACAAGAGAATCTTCAGCACCAAAGTGCCACTTAAGGAGTTTAACTTTTCAGGGTTTGGCCACATTGTCCTCTTGTTTGGGCATTTTCAGAAGGAGCAGATCTGCCTCCCTGTCTAATATCAATAGCAATAATAATTATGGTATTTAAGGTTTACTCTGTGCCAGACACTGTACTAAGCGCTGGGGTGGATACAAGCAAATCTGGTTGGATACAGGCCCTGTCCCACGTGGAGCTCACAGTCTCAATCCCCATTTTACAAATGAGGTAACTGAGGCATGGAGAAGTGAAGTGACTTGCCCAAAGTCACACAGCAGACTAGTGGTGGAGCCAGGATTAGAATTCATGACCTTCTGATTCCCAGGTCAAACAATCAATCAATCATATTTATTGAGCGCTTACTGTGTGCAGAGCACTGTACTAAGCGCTTGGGAAGTACAAGTTGGCAACATATAGAGACGGTCCCTACCCAAAAGTGGGCTCACAGTCTAGGAGGTCCATTCTCTATCTGCTACACCCATATGACTTGAGAAAAAAAACAATTATAGGGAATTTAGTAATAACAATAATAACAATGGTATTTAAGTGCATACTATGTGCCAGGTACTGAATTGAGCGCTGGTGTGGATACAAGCAAATTGTGTTGGACACAGTCCATGTTCCAAATGGGGCTCACATGTGAGTTCAAATTCTGCCGCTGAGTTTGTTTACTCATGGAAAGTGACACAATGTAGTTGCCTCCATTTCCTTCTATAGACCAGCTGGGACAATTCCTTGGTCGCAACTTGGCCTGTTAAGTAGAGAAGTGCCTGGAGCTGTTGCTTACGATAGTAGAGTGAAGGATGTAAACTCTAGGTACTTTTGTTTGTGGTATTTGTTAAGCACTTAACAGATGACTGACACTGAACTAAGCACTGGGGTAGAAAAAAGATAATCAAGTTGGACACAGTCATTGTCCCACATGGGGCTCCCAGTCTTCATCTTCATTTTACAGTTGAGGTAACAAAGGCACCGAGATGTTAAGTGACTTGCCCAAGGTCACAAAGCAAACAAGTGGTGGATCTGGGATTAGAGCTTGGGTACACTAACTCCCAAGCCCATGCTTTATCCACTTGATCACACTGCTTCCTATCCAGTACCCTTCCTATCAATCAATGTTTGGTATTTGAACTCACTATGTGCAGAACACTGTACTTAAAACACTTGGAAGTGTAACAGAATTAGTGGGCATGTACCCTACCCACTAGGAGCTTGCTGCTTAGAAGAGTGCTATAGAGGGCTAGATTATATAGACACAAGTAGAGTAGTCCCAAAGAGCTTAGAAATGTTTGGTGCCCAGTTGCATGCCCAGCCCCGAGAATTGCCCACTGATGCTGTTGTCTCTAGCATGTCTCTGTAACAGTTTCCTCTCCTCCCCAATATCCTCACCTCTTCTGTCTCCTGACACAATGTGGAAAAATGGATCTCTTGGTATTGCTACTCTCTGAGGTTTTTCTGTTTAAGTATGTCAGTGTGTGAACATTGATCTAAGAAAATGTAATTCTAATTCAACCAACTGAAAATACACACTTGGAATAGCAAAAAATAGGAGTGCCCCACCCTCCACCTTAAACTTTTCCCAAATGTACTACATTAGTGGAACTTTGAATGAATTTTTCATTCAACATATTTTGATTTTAAAGGGTGTACTCTCCCAAGTGCTTTTGTAGTCTCCCAAAACCTTAGTACAGTGCTCTGCACACAGTAGGCACTCAATAAATACCATTCTTTAACTGCAAAAGGAAATACTGTCAAATATGCCTTTCAAATGTAATCCTGTTGGTGCAGTTGAATGGCTAGTTTTTTAAAACGTCATGTTGATGGAACCTGAAGTTAGGCCAGTTGACTAAAATGTGTCAGCACATGAGCAATGTCCTTAATTAAATATAAGAAGCACACCCAAGGAACTAGTATCATTTTTCCTTTTAGCTTTTTTGGTGTATAATTATCCTCCAAAGTCTCTGAATAACATTCCTTCCATTTGGGTCCTCTCCACAAGTTAACACATTCTCTCTGGGCAAAACTCCATCCCTGAGCAGTTCCAGAGAATTTCAAATTCTCCAAGCTTGTCCGTACATTTTCACCTTCCTGGCAGTTTTGAAAAGAATGCCATTATATGTCATGCAAAGACTGAGAAATGAGGCATCGCTAAATAGTGTATTTTAGTGAAGTTGATGAAAATTGTCACAATTCCAAATTCTCATAAAAAAATGAAATGATTGTTTATCTGGAAATCCTACTTGCCAAACTTCACTCCCAGGAAGCCACTGAAGTTAGAAGAAGTGGCAGGCATCTGGAGGAGAAAAGATTTGGCTCCTTCCTCTTGGAGCCATTTGAGCATAGATACACATCTATTTATTTCCTTAAATTTATCCCAACCTGCTCCCCATTTAACTGAAGAAACAGAGTCTCAGAATGATGAAACAGTGACCCCAAATCTCCTAGCCAGTCGATCAGCCTTGCAGTCAGTTGAGAAATACCTTGAGAGCAGAAACTATCCCCAACTCACCTTTTTCTTACATCTGCTAGTGTCCATTTCACCCTGACTTTATCACTCCTCTCCCTAACTTCCCTCCCACCCCTCAGCTCTCCGGCTGTCTGTAGAAATTGGGGCATTTTGCTTGCAGACCCTTAAAAGTCAGCAGAAAAGATACTGTTCTCTAGTATTCCAAGCACTTGCTGCGTGGTAGGTATGTTGTGTGTTCCCGAATCAGACTTGCTTCCTGTGTTTCACTGTAATGGTCCGATCCCAGCACTTTGTACAGTGCTTTGCAGACAGTAAGCACTCAATAAATTGATTGATTGACTGGACCAATGAGCAGCACTGCATGATCCTTGACAACTGGATCCAAAGTAGTCAAAACTATAGCACCCACCATTTTTGTTTTTCTTGGCTCGGTGTCTCTAATAATTGTGGTATTTTTTAAGTGTTGACTGTATGCCAAACGTTGTACTAAGCATTGATGTAGTTACAAGTTAATCGGGTCAGTCAGAGTCCCTGTCCCACATGGAGCTTGCAGGCTAAATAGGAGGGAAAACAGCTATCAAAGCCCAATTTTGCAGATGAGGTAATTGAGTCTCAGAGAAGTTAAGTGACACAGCAAACAGGTGGTGGAACAGGCATTAGAACCTCTGACAGGCCTGTGTTCTATCCACTGAGGCATGCTACTCCTCACTAGGGAAGTCCTGAACTGCAATGGGTTCCAGTGAGTTTCTTGGAACACAAAGACATATTGGAGGTTTGATGAAATTGATACAGTAACTTTTTAATTTTCACATATGTAGCCCAACAGCAAAATTGGACTCTTAACTCCTGCGCATGTAAAACACTCTATTATTGTCCAGGAGATATTTACCAGTATGGGGCTAATCAGTCCCAGTCTGGTGGAGAGGGGAAGTTTAAGGAGCAGAGCTAGTGAACCAGTAAGTCTTCCTGAAATTTACCCACACCTCAGGATTGCCTGTGACCAGCTGCAGGAACTGATAATCACTGTGGTGAAGATCTCTGAACCGTGGGCGCATTCTCTTAAGACAATAAAGAGAGGATGTCCACACATTTGCTGCAGGCAAAAAACATTCCCTTTAGAAAATGCTGTGCTGTCATCGACGAAACAGAAATTGGTGAGAGTTCTGGAAAATTCTAGAAGGACCAGTTGATGGCATTTGATAAATATTTATACTCCAGCTTTCTAACTAAATTAGGCTTTCACTTTTCAACTCGTTTCAGAGTCATGAAAGTCAGGACCGTCTTTCTTTACCCACCTTTGGTGACTGGGCAGGTAGCATAGTCTAGAGTGGCCTGGGATTAGTGGGCCAGCTTTACAGTTCAGTCTCCAGATGTCACAGGAAAAACTCATGAGGTAAATGAGATGATATATGGAAAGGAGAAAAATCCAATTCAGCACCCTTCTCACTTCTAAATTAGAATGGGCAGCGGCACCTGCAGTAGTAATTAAGCATCATTTCTAGTCTAGAAACAGGGGTGACGCCTTGAGTTGTAGTTAAGCATTATTCTGGTCTAGAAGCAGGAATAGCTCATGGAGTGGTAGTTGTCTGTGTCTGTTATCTCATCTGTAAAATGGGGATGATGACTATAAGCCAACCTGTGGGCTCAACCAGGCCAGGCAGGGACTATGTCCAACCTGATTAACCAGCACATAGTACAGTGCCTGACACATAGTAAGCACTTAACAAATACCATAAAAAACAACTACAACAGCAACAAAAAACATGTCCTCTAGCTCTGAGGCTCATCCTTTCTACTAGGTAAGGCTCAAAAATAGAGGCACAATAATGAAGAAGCTATCAGAATGTTTGTGGAAGCTTTGCTAGCACATGCCTCGCTGACATGTGCTAGGAAAATCACTGTCAGGGACGTGAGAGATTACCAAGAGAGCTACCAAGCTTAGTTTGCTAAACTAAGTTTAGGAAGAGGTATGCTACCTTGTGACAGTACAAATGTGAACATGTATTTGAAGGGAAGAAGAATTTGGTGAACTATTCTTTCCATCCCTCTGGGATTTCAGTCCCCTTCTGAATGACCCACCCCAAAAAGGTCTGTACTCAATGTAAAATGACCCAGGAAGTGTTTTTTAAAATTGTGGTCTTCTCTGAGAATCCATTTTCTAAATGAAAGGTAAGATATTTAAAATGCACTCTTTTCCAGAAGACAAAGAGTCTAGATTTCTAGACAGTGACCACATTTTGAAAATAAAATTATTCCTAAATGAATCTTTCTTAATTTTATGAGTTCATTTTGGTACTAGGGTACAAAAAGAGATGTTGTCATCTGCAGGATTGCTTTTGAAGAAACTGTATCATGGGAAATTATCTTAGAAATGGAAATAGAGACAATGTTTCCTAATAGAAAGAGCACAGGCCTGGGAGTCAGAGAACCTGGGTTCTAATCCTGTCACCACTACTTGACTGCCATGTGACCTTGGGAAGTCAGTTTCTCTGTGCCTCAGTTTACTCATTTGTAAAATGGGGATTCAATGTGTGTTCTCCCTCCTACTTAGATTGTGAGCCCCAGACTGTGAGCCTGCTGTTGGGTAGGGAATTTCTCTATATGTTGCTGATTTGTATTTCCCAAGCACTTAGTACAGTGCTCTGCACACAGTAAGCGCTCAATAAATACAATTGGATGAATGAATATGCATAGGGACCATGCCTGACCCAATTATCTTGTTTCTGCCCCAGCACTTAGTGGAGTGCTTAGCACATAATAAGCACTTAACACATACCAGAATTGTTATTAGGAAGGGCCAAAAAATATCATTTTCATCCCCTCCTTCCTAATGTTACTTAGTAGAGAGAATGAAATTTGATTGTCATTTCTAGCAAAGGGTGCAGTGCCTTTTTTTCCTGTCTCAGTTAACTGGTGGATCAATCAGTCAACCAATTGTATTTATTGAGTGCTTCCTATGTGCAGGGCACTGTATTAAGTGTTTGTGAGGGAATAATATATCAGAGTTGGTAGACACATCCCCTTCCCTCAAGGAGTTTACTTTCAAGAGCAAAATTGATGTTTTTTTGCTCTTGGTACTCAAAAGCTACTTCCTTGTTCATGGTAATCATTTCAATTGCAGGTGGCTTCAAGGTCTGGACGTGGCATTTCTTAGTTTCTTGCCCTTAAGGAAATGAGTAAGATTTTGGACACTAGGGTACATTAGTCAATCAGTTCTATGTATTGAACACTTACCGTGTGCATAGTACTGTATTAAACCTTTGAGAGAGTATAGTACAACACTGTTGGTAGACACATTCCCAGCCCATAAGGACTTACAGTTTAGGGGAAAAACCTGGCAATTTTCTCTACAGTCCGAGACCAAATTTCAATAATATAGCAGCTACCTCTGGTGGACACTTCAGCAGCTAAATATAATTTCAGAAAGGTATGTGAGTTCTGTGCATGTTTATTCCTTGCCAGCAGAAAATAGCTTCCTGGAAAATAATAGCTGTAATTTTCATTAGTCTTGGGATGAAAACATCCATTGCTGTATTCTACTGCCTGGGAAATTGTGGTTGAGACTCTGCATGTTGCTTTATTTTAGACTGTAAGCTTGTTTTGGGCAGGGAGCATGTCTACCAACTCTGTTTTATTGTGCTCTTTCAAGTGCTTAGTATAGTGCTCTGAAAACATTAAATGCTCAATAAATACCATTGATTGATTGATTTTCATGCATGCCTTAGTCACCTAGAGACTGGGCTATGCTGCTGGTATATTCTGGTTGCTTTTTTCAGACCCCGAGCCAGAGGAAGGAAAGACATATATCTTATTGCCCATTGCACATTTCTTGAGCCCTGGTGATTAGCTATTGTCCTCTGACTGAAATCTTTGCCTTGAATACAACTTCGAGGTCTTTCATTTCTTTTTCCTCAACTCCTTCCTTTTACTGCATATCTTCTTGGTTTTCCAGTAAGATTTCCTTACCATTTGCCCTCTACAACTCCTACTTTCACCTCTTCCTCTCATTCTCATTCATTCATTCAATCATACTTATTGAGCACTTACTGTGTACAGAGCACTGTACTGAGCACTTGGGAAGTACAAGTCAGCAACATATAGAGATGGTCCCTACCCAACAACGGGCTCACATTCTAGAAGGGGGAGACAGACAATTAAACAAAACATATAGAAAGGTGTCAAAATCATCAGACCAAATAGAATTAAAGCTATATGCACATCATTGACAAAATAAATAGAATAGTAAATATGTACAAGTAAAATAGAGTAATAAATCTGTACAAATATATACAAGTGCTGTGGGGAGGGGAAGGAGATAGAGCAGGGGGGTGGGGAGGAGGAGAGGAAAATGGGGGCTAAGTCTGGGAAGGCCTCCTGGAGGAGGTGAACTCTCAGTAGGGCTTTGAAGGGAGGAAGAGAGCTATCTTGCCAGATGTATGGAGGGAGGGCATTCCAGGCCCGGGGAAGGACATTGGCCAGGGGGTCAATGGCGGGACAGGCGAGAACGAGGTACAGTGAGGAGGTTAATGGCAGAGGAGTGGAGGGTGCAGGCTGAGCTGTAGAAGGAGAGAAGGGAGGTGAGGTAGGAGGGAGCAAGGTGATGGAGAGCCTTGAAGCCGAGAGTGAGGAGTTTTTGCTTGATTCGTAGGTTGACAGACAGCCACTGGAGATTTTGGAGGAGAGGAGTAACATGCCCAGAGCATTTCTTTACAAAGATAATCTGGGCAGCAGAGTGAAGTATCGACTGAAGTGGGGAGAAACAGGAGGATGGGAGATCAGAGGGGAGGCTGATGCAGTAGTCCAGTCAGAATAGGATGAGAGATTGAACCAGCAAGGTCATGGTTTGGATGGAGAGGAAAGGGCAGATCTTGGCAATGTTGCGGAGGTGAGAACGGCAGGTTTTGGTGACGGATTGGATGTGTGGGTGAATGAGAGAGCGGAGTGGAGGATGACACCAAGGTTGCAGGCTTGTGAGACGGGAAGGATGGTAGTGCCATCTACAGTGACGGGAAAGTCAGGGAGAGGGCAGGGTTTTGGAGGGAAAATAAGGAGTTCAGTCTTGGACATATTGAGTTTTAGATGGCGGGCAGACATCCAGATGGAGATGTCCTGAAGGAGGAGGAGATATGAGTCTGGAGGGAGGGAGAGAGAGCAAGGCCAGAGATGTAGATTTGGGTGTCATCAGCGTAGGGATGATAGTTGAAGCAGGGGAGCAAATGAGTTCACCAAGGAAGTGAGTGTATATAGAGAACAGAAGGGGACCAAGAACTGACCCTTGAGAAATCCCTACAGTAAGAGGATCGGAGGGGGAGGAGAAGCCCGCAAAGGAGACTGAGAATGAATGGCCAGAGAGATAAGAGGAGAACCAGGAGAGGGCAGAGTCTGTGAAGCCAAGGTTGGGTAGTGTGTTGAGGACATGTCCAAGACGGAACTCCTTGTCTTCCCACCCAAACCCTGCCCTCTCCCTGACTTTCCCATCTCTGTTGACGGCACTACCATCCTTCCCGTCTCACAAGCCCGCAACCTTGGTGTCATCCTCGACTCCGCTCTCTCATTCACCCCTCACATCCAAGCCGTCACCAAAACCTGCAGGTCTCAGCTCCGCAACATTGCCAAGATCTGCCCTTTCCTCTCTATCCATACCACTACCCTGCTCGTTCAAGCTCTCATCCTATCCCGTCTGGACTACTGCATCAGCCTTCTCTCTGATCTCCCATCCTCGTGTCTCTCCCCACTTCAATCCATACTTCATGCTGCTGCCCGGATTGTCTTTGTTCAGAAACACTCTGGGCATGTTACTCCCCTCCTCAAAAATCTCCAATGGCTACCAATCAATCTGCGCATCAGGCAGAAACTCCTCACCCTGGGCTTCAAGGCTGTCCATCACCTCGCCCCCTCCTACCTCACCTCCCTTCTCTCCTTCTACAGCCCACCCCGCACCCTCCGCTCCTCTGCCGCTAATCTCCTCACCGTACCGCGTTCTCGCCTGTCCCGCCATCGACGCCCCGCTCACGTCATCCCCCGGGCCTGGAATGCCCTCCCTCTGCCCATCCGCCAAGCTAGCTCTCTTCCTCCCTTCAAGGCCCTACTGTGAGCTCACCTCCTCCAGGAGGCCTTCCCAGACTGAGCCCCTTCCTTCCTCTCCCCCTCGTCCCCCTCTCCATCCCCCCCATGTTACCTCCTTCCCTTCCCCACAGTACCTGTATATATGTATATATGTTTGTACATATTTATTACTCTATTTTACTTGTTTATATCTATTCTATTTGTTTTATTTTGTTTGTATGTTTGGTTTTGTTCTCTCTCTCCCCCTTTTAGACTGTGAGCCCACTGTTGGGTAGGGACTGTCTCTATATGTTGCCAACTTGTACTTCCCAAGCACTTAGTACAGTGCTCTACACACAGTAAGCACTCAGTAAATACGATTGATTGAGAAGGGGGTGACCTGCAGTGTCAAAAGCTACTGAGAGGTCGAGGGAGGATTAGGATAGAGTAGGAGCCATTGGATTTGACAAGAAGGAGGTCATTGGTGACCTTCGAGAGGGCAGTTTTAGTGGAGTGTAGAGGACGGAAGCCAGATTGGAGGGGGTCAGGAAGAGAGTTGGCATTGAGGAATTCAAGAAAGCAGGTGTAGATGACTTATTCTAAGAGTTTGGAAAGGAAGGGTAGAAAGTAGTTAGGGCAATAACTAGAAGGGGAGGTGGGGTCAAGAGAGGGTTTTTTTTAGGAAGGGGGAGACGTGGGCATGTTGGAAAGTAGAGGGGAAGGAACCAGTGGAGAGTGAGCAGTTGAAGATGGAAGTTAAGGAGGGGAGGAGGGAAGGGGTGAGAGATTTCATAAGATGAGAGGGAATGGGGTCTGAAGCACAGGTGGATGGAGTAGCACTTGAGAAGAGGGAGGAGATCTCATCTGAAGATACTGCTGGGAAGGATGGGAGAGTAGCAGTGAGAGTTGAGAGCGGGGGGATGGAGAAGGGGGAAGGGTGACTTTGGGGAGCTCAGACCTCATGGAGTTAATTCTCCTCTTCCATTCCTCTCCTCTTTTATTGAACCTCTTAGAAGTGCTTATAATTAATTACTGTAAGTTCCTTTTGGGCAGGGAACATGTCTACCAACTTTATTAAATTGTACTTCCAAGTGCTTAGTACAGTGATCTGCACACAGTAAGTACCCAATAAATACACTTGATTGATTACTTTCCCTTAGAGAAGAACCAGGTTATTTGTGTATGTAAACTACTCCCTGAGAGTAAATTAAATGACTTAGTAGACCTTTGAGTCTTTCATGTCCCTGAAAGCAAAATGTTCTAATGAACAGAGCACTGGACAGAGTTTTATTCCAAGTCTTGGCCCTAACTGAGAAACCTTGGATAATTCAACTTAACTTTTCTAGGCTGCGGTTTCTCTGGTTTTAATGAGCTAGAGATAATATCTCCCTTCAGGGATGTTTTGATGGGGAAAAACTTGAAATGATAGATGTGGAAATATTTGGGGAATAAAAACACTATAAACAGGCAAGGTATTCTTTATTCATTAAATGATACTCTAGTGGCCTGAAAAATATTAAAGCGGAATGTGAAAATGTCTGCATTATTCTTTGGAAGTAGATTATGTACTGACAAAATCCAACGTAATGCATCTATGTGAGCGGAACTCTATGGCGACTTGACAAGAACAAAAGAAGGCTTAATGGAGCCCTCATTTTTCTCAATAGTGTCATTTTCACACTCCATTTAAACTTATAACAATTTTACTGAAAAATGTTAGATCCTGGAGAAAAACGAATCTTATCTGTAAGTTGCTTGAGGGCAGGGATTATGTCTAGCAGCTCTACTGGTTAGTATTCTCCCAAGCATTTAGTATAGTGTGCCGCACAAAATAAACACCTTTGGTTAATTGATAATAATTATACTAATTTCTCTAAGTGCTTACTATGTGGCAAGAACCGCACTGAGTTCTGGGGTAGGTACAAGACAGATTGGACACAGTCTCTGTCCCATCAAAGTCAAAGTAGGAGGGAGAATGGGCATTGGTAAAGAAACTGAGACACAGGGAAGTTAAGTGACTTGCTCAAGGTCACAGCAGACAAGAGGCAGAGTTGGGATTAAATGAAAAGCAGCATGGTCTACTGGATAGAGAATGAGCCTGAGAGTCAGAAAGACCTGGCTTTTAATCCCGGCTTTGCCACTCATCTGCTGTGTGACCTTGGACAAGTCATTTAGCTTCTTGGTATCTCAGTTATCCCATCTGTAAAATGGGGATTAAGACTATAAGGCAACCTGTGGGCTCAACAAGGTCGGAGAGGGACTATGTCCAACCTGATCAACCAGTATCTATCCCAGCATATAGTGCAGTGTCTGGCACATAGTATGCACTTAACAAATACCATAAAAAACAACTATAGCAACAACAAAACAACAGGTCCTCTAGCTCTGAAGCTCATCGTTTCCACTAGTTGACGAGCCTTCTTCCAGCATGAAAGGGATGTGAAATGGTACATTCAGAGATCCCAGGATTTGGGATAGATGTCACAGGGAGCACCTATCATCCTGTTTCTTCCAGCACTAGTTGGACCATGGAGCTGACACCCAGTCACAATATTTTAATGGTGAGATTTTTTTATAGTATTTAAGCTCTTACTGTGTGCAGGCACTGCTCTAGATGACTCTAGGTTGTGGATTCTTCAGGGGATTGTTCCAGGGAAGACCATAGCTGCTGGTAGCTGCTCAAGAGTAGCGGTGACCCCTATCTCCGTCCACCTCACCACTGGTTTTCCTGGACAGTAGGGAAGTTCTAAGTTCTGGGTTCATTGCTTGTTGAAATTTGGCCAAAAATCAGAGATTTTCCCCATAGGAAAATTCACCTTCCCAAAACATGTTTGCCTCAGGTAGACACTTTCAAAACCCAAGGACAGCTGATTCTATCCCCTCCTATATTACAGAGAGGGAAGGTGAAAGAATGGCTGCTTCTTGGCCACAGCCATTTGGGAGTGAAATCCCTGTGTCCTGGTGGGTGGAAGCTGACAACTCTTCAATGGCAAAGACTTAAGTGCTCTGGACAAAAGAATCCCCTAATTGACAATTCACTGGAAATCAATAACTCAGCAAATGAAAACTGTAGAACCTGAGTTGAAGTACCCCATGAAGAAAATGTCAACACAAAATCAGCAATTTTTTTTTGAAGGAAATAAAAAAGGAAACGAAAACTAACCTTCTGCAGCAGCCAGTTTTTAGAATTAAGGAATTAAGGTGAACAGGATAATTTCCCTTGAACCGATGCCAGTTGGTTAATGGACTCTTCTGTTACACCACTGGAAGAATGTTTTTCTCAAGGAAAATATTACAGAAATCTTAACCTTGTTGCTTGCAGACACTTTTTATTGATCTAATGTCCTGTGAGTCTCAGCACGTTGAATATGAGGGATGACTGTAAAACACATAACAGTTACAAATGGTCATTACTCAGGCTGAATAACTGGTTAATTAGTAAAGACAAAACATCAGGTGAAAAATTAACAATAATGCATGTTTGGGGAATGGACTCTTCCTTCAAGATTTTCTCCAAAAGTTACTCATGAAATTTCATTCCAATTATATAATCCCTCCATTAACGTTTTTCCTCATTGTTTATTATTTCCAAGCTCTAGGTATTCTTCTAGTTGAATTACAGATCTTTAGAAGAGTTTTGAGGAAATATAATTGTTTGCCTTTTTTAAGAGAAACTAAAACATTTGTTTTAAACAAAATAGTTTCCTGATCTACATGGTCAAATATATGTGAATAGGTGTTGATAAACCCGTGTGTTTACATACATACCCCGACTAGACTGTAAGCTTATTATGGGCAGGGAATGAGTTTGCAAAGTTTGCTATATTGTACTCTCCCAAGCACTTAGTACAGCGCCCTACACATGGTCAGCACTCAATAAATACCAGTGGTTGATTAGTTCCCTCTAAAGATTTAGTCCTAGTTTATGAACTGAATTTAGTCTGTTTCTTTTCCTGTAAGGAGATGAGCCTGGGATATGACAGTTGAGCAAATCAAAACCCATCATGTGTGTTTAATAATTATAATAATAGTAAGAATGATGACATTTAAGTGCTTACTATGTGCAAAGCACTGTTCTAAGCGATGGGGAGGATACAAGGTGATCAGGTTGTCCCATGGGGGGCTCACAGTCTTAATCCTCATTTTACAGATGAGGTAACTGAGGCACAGAGAAGTTAAGTGACTTGTCCAAAGTCACACAGCTGACAAGTGGCAGAGCTGGGATTTGAACCCATGACCTCTGACTCCGAAGCCCGGGCTGTTTCCACTGAGCCAGTGTGTGTGTGTAATAACTGTGGTATTTGCTAAGCACTTTCCATATAACAGGCACTGTTCTTAGTGCTGGGGTAGATACAAGCAAACTGGTTGGACACAGTCCCTGTCCTACCTCAGAGTCTCAATCCCCATTTTGCAGATGAGGTAACAGGAACAGAGAAGTGAAGTGATTTGCCCAAGGTCACATAGCAAACAAGTGACAGAACTGGGCTTAGAAACCAAGACCTTCTGACTCGCAGGCTCATGCTCTACCCGCTTTACTAAGAGGTTGGGAGGGGGTGCCGGGTGTGTGTGTCTGTGTCTGTTGTGCGCACAGACACATATCCTTCATGTTCTCAGTTGCAGTATGTTTACTTGTTTTCCTGATCTTTAGCTGAATTTTCTTAGCTGTTGCTGAGGCAAGCAACCTTACCCGTGAACATTTGCTCATCTCCAGGAGGCAGGCAATTTCTGTCTTTCTGTACACATAAACATTTCATAAATGGAAGATTTATTAATGATAATAACCAGTAAAAACCCTTGGGGGGATTGGAAAGAGGAAGCAGTACAGTCCAGAAGGAAAAAATTGATCTTAAAGACTTAAGAATCTGACCTAAGAATTAAGACTTAAGAATTCTTAAGACTTAAGAAATTGACAACTTAAAAAAACATTCACAAGAGATGCGGGTGATGAGTTGATTTTCCTAGAAAATTGATCTTTACTAATATTTCCAAATAATACTAAATTACTGAAAAAAATTAGATTCTTCAAATTTAGTTTTAATTTAGAGAACAGTGAGAGTTGGAATATTAGAGAACAGAAACCATTTCTCATCTGATCTAGGTCCCACTTAAAGGGTAATAAATTAATTAGTGCTTGGCAGAGTATAATATAACAATAAACAGACACATTTCCTGCCCACAATGATCTTACTGTCCAGAGGGCAATAGACTTGCCCACAGTCACCCAGCAGACAAGTGGTGGATTCCGGATCATAACCCAGGTCCTCTGACTCCTGGGCCTGAGGTCCTTCCAAATTGATAACAACATTATGGTACTTATTAAGCATTTACTGCTCTTGGAGAGTCACAAGTTAATCAGGTTGGACACATTTCCTGTCCCACATGGGGCTCACACTCTTCATCCCCATTTTACAGCTGAGTGAACTGAGCCACAGGGAAGTTAAATGACTTGCCCAAGGTCATACAGCAGACATGGGGCAGAGCTGGAATTAGAACCCATGAAATTTCTCACTCCCAGAACTATGCTCTATCCACTAAGTCATGCTACTTCTCAGCCTCTCAGCATTAGCAAACTTTTTCTTATTTCTGAGTATATGTCCACTTTTTATCCACTCTATTAGCATTTATGGAGTCTATATCTTGTGCAGAGAACAGTACTGGGTGTTTGAAAGCCGTAAAAGTATAGACCCTGACCTTGAGGAACTGTGTCTCACTTTGTGGAACGTTTCAAGAAGGGACACAATGCTGTTAAAGGAAAGCATTTGTTAGATATTCAATTTAGTATTATCAATGAAACAAATTATGGTATTTACTGAATGCTTATTGTGTGGAGAGCTCTGTACTAGATGCTTGGGAGAGAACAATATGATAGAGTTGATAGACATGATCTCTGTTCATAAGGAGTTTATAGTCTAAATTGGGGGACAGATATTGAAATAAACTTCACATAGCCAGAGGAAATGGCATTGTATAAGGATATATACATAAGTGCTGTGTGACTGAGTGTGGGGTTACTGTCAAGTGTTTAAGGGATATAGATGTAAGTGTACAGGTGACGTAGGAGGGTGAGGTTGTCCACAGTGGCACATGGTATCTAAGAATCTTTGACATATTTTGCAGTTGTATGTATTCACAAATTTTATGTCATCATTATCAATGGCATTTATTGAGTGCTTACTGTGTACAGAACACTACTAAGCACTTGGTCATGGGTTCTAATTCTGACTCCACCACTTGTTAGCTGTGTGATTTTGGGTATCACTTAACTTCCCTGTGCCTCAGTTACTCATCTGTAAAATGGGGATGAAGACTGTGAGCCTCATGTGGGACAACCTAATTACCCTGTATCTACTCCAGTGCTTAGAACAGTGCTTGGCACATAGTAAGTGCTTAACAAATACTATCATCATCATCATCACTTGGGATAGTACAATGCAACAGAGTTGGCAGACACATTCCCAGCCTACAACAAACTACAGTTAATAATGTCTGTAGTCTGCAAGACAACATATCAAACAACAAAATAGTAAGCGTATCTCCCTGAGATGAGATGGAAAGGGGGCTCAATCTGGGAAGACCTCCTGGAGGAGGTGATCTCTCAGTAGGGCTTTGAAGAGAGGAAGAGAGCTAGCTTGGCGGATGTATGGAGGGAGGGCATTCTAGGTCAGGGGAAGGACGTGGGCCGGAGGTCGACAGTGGGACGGGCGAGAACAAGGCCCAGTGAGGAGGTGATCAGCAGAGGAGTGGAGGGTATGGGCTGGGCTGTAGGAAGAGGCGAGGTGATGGAGAGCCTTGAAGCTGAGAGTGAGGAGTTTTTCCTTGATTCATAGGTTGACAGGCAGCCACTGGAGATTTTTGAGGAGGGGAGTAACATGCCCAGAGCATTTCTGCACAAAGATAATCCGCGCAGCAGAGTGAAGTGTAGATTGCAGTGGGGAGAGACAGGAGGATGGGAGATCAGAGAGGAGGCTGATGCAGTAATCCAGTCGGGATAGGATGAGAGATTGAACCAGCAAGGTAGCAGTTTGGATAGAGAGGAAAGGGCGGATCTTGGTGATGTTGCGGAGGTGAGACCGGCAGGTTTTGGTGATGGCTTGGATGTGTGGGGTGAATGAAAGAGCGGAGTCGAGGATGACACCAAGGTTGCGGGCTCGTGAGATGGGATGGATGCTAGTGCTGTCTACAGTGACCGGAAAGTCATGGTTAGGACAGGCTTTGGGAGGGAAGATAAGGAGTTCAGTCTTGGACATATTGAGTTTTAGATGGCAGGCAGACATCCAGATGGAGATATCCTGAAGGCAGGAGCAGATACGAGCCTGGAGGGAGGGAGAGAGAGCAGAGGCAGAGATGTAGATTTGGGTGTCATTGGCATAGAAACGATAGTTGAAGCCATGGGAGCAAATGAGTTTACCAAGGGAGTGAGTGTAGAGAACAGAAAGGGACCAAGAATTCACCCCTGAGGAGCCCCTCCTCCCAATCCCCCCAGCCCTATCTCCTTCCCCTCCCCACAGCACTTGTATATATTTGTACAAATTTATTACTCTTTTTCCTTGTACATATTTACTATTCTATTTATTTTGGTAATGATGTGCATATAGCTTTAATTCTATTTAGTCTGATGATTTTGACACCTGTCTACATGTTTTGGTTTGTTGTGTGTCTCCCCCTTCTAGACTGTGTGTCTGTTGTTGGGTAGGGACCGCCTCTTTATGTTGCCAACTTGTACTTCCCAAGTGTTTGGTACAATGCTCTGCACAAAGTAAGCTCTCAATAAATATGATTGAGTGAAAGATAAGGAGAGGACACATAAATAAAAAACAACAGCAAACAAATTACATTATTTTGGTTTATTTTTGAGAACTGCCACTTACAATTCCTGCCATTCATTGTTATGGGCATGGAATTTTTTGGAGATTTTCAAATGATATGGAAAATTCACTTCTCTTAACTACAACCTTGCATTAATTGTCTATAGAAGAGCTGGTTGTTCTCGGTAGTTTGGAGATTTTAATTTCAGCTTAGTGTCATTGCTGATTTTTAAAGGAAAATAAAAATTGTACCAATGGTTTCAAGCATTTTCTCATAAATTAATTTCTCATTCGCCCCAAAATTATTAATAGGAGAACATCTATAAAGTATTTTTCTTTTACAGAGTGGGAAGCAGACAAGGGAAAGTTTAAGTTCTTTTCTCAAGTTTATTCACAGTGAGTCAATGAAGGTCTGTTCCTTGTTAAGGCTCATATGTGAATCATGGGGAGAGAGAAAGTGAAAGGGAGATTTGAATGTCATAAAATATCAGAAATGCACTTTTCAAGTCCTGCAGGAGGAAGAGGTGGGAAAGATGGAAATTTGAAGAAAATGGGGAGGTATGTCAGTTGAAATAATTGTCTAGAGGGGCTGAAATAAGATATTGTGCAAAATATTTTAATAATTTCCTCCCACCTGCAAAATTTTTCCCATCTCAAGAATTCTTCCTATTTTGGATTAAATATTTTAGAGCCATGTTTACTCTCCTAAGTGCTTAGTACAGGGGTCTGCACACAGTAAGTGCTAAATATAAATGACTGGCTGATCCCGTAGTCACTTGAGAATTCAGCATGTCCTCCCCTATAAATGTTCATTCTCCAGACCCCCATCCTTAGTACACAACTGTAACATCTTCAATGTAATCCTTCCCCAGTTTCACCACTCATACCACTCAGAAAGCTTTTTCCCTCCTAAATGTTGAAAATGTTTTACCAGGTTGGTGTGTCATCTTTTCCTTTCTTGATTTAGGAGCCCCACACCCTGTTTCTTCCTGTTTTCTACTTCAGTGGTTCATCTTCCAGCTATTTACACTCCCATGTAAAAGGCCAGTCTTTTAGAGACCAATGTTCTCAGTTTTGAACTAACACAGTCTAGGTAATGATGCTATTTTGAAAGTCAGTGAGAGTTAGAGTAGGAGAGAATAAAACTAGGAGACACAAAGCTTTTCTAAGGTTTTCTAGTTGACATTCAAGTAAAAATGGTCTCTCCAGAAATAGGATTTCAAATAATGAGGAAAATGTCTAACTTGGTTACAGGAAAGTTTACTCTTCAGATGTTGTGACTTCAAGGTATAACATGTCTAGAGCATTAATTCCATTGTATTGGAGAAGACACTTCTAATTAGGAATTCATAAGAGTGGGGTTGGGAGGAAAATGGTAGTGTAGAGAATAACCCTTACCAATAACTTTCTTGGCTCATTTCTCACTTGAGTTCCCCCAGCCATCCTTCACCTTCTTAGATTGATTCCCTCACATCCAAGCCGTGACCAAAACCTGCCGGTCTCAGCTCCACAACATTGCCAAGATCCGCCCTTTCCTCTCCATCCCAACCGCTACCCTGCTCATTCAAGCTCTCATCCTATCCCATCTGGACTACTGCATCAGCCTTCTCTCTGATCTCCCATTCTCGTGTCTCTCTCCACTTCAATCCATACTTCATGCTGCTGCCCGGATTATCTTTGTCCAGAAACGCTCTGGGCATATTACTCCCCTCCTCAAAAATCTCCAGTGGCTACCAATCAATCTGTGCATCAGGCAGAAACTCCTCACCCTGGGCTTCAAGGCTCTCCATCACCTCGCCCCCTCCTACCTCACCTCCCTTCTCTCCTTCTACAGCCCAGCCCGCACCCTCCGCTCCTCTGCCGCTAATCTCCTCACCGTGCCTCGTTCTCGCCTGTCCCGCTATCAACCCCCAGCCCACGTCATCCCCCGGGCCTGGAATGCCCTCCCTCTGCCCATCCGCCAAACTAGCTCTCTTCCTCCCTTCAAGGCCCTGCTGAGAGCTCACCTCCTCCAGGAGGCCTTCCCAGACTGAGCCCCTTCCTTCCTCTCCCCCTCGTCCCTCTCTCCATCCCCCCATCTTACCTCCTTCCCTTCCCCACAGCTCCTGTATATATGTATATATGTTTGTACATATTTATTACTTTATTTTATTTGTACATATCTATTCTATTTATTTTATTTTGTTAGTATGTTTGGTTTTGCTCTCTGTCTCCCCCTTTTAGACTGTGAGCCCACTGTTGGGTAGGGACTGTCTCTATATGTTGCCAATTTGTACTTCCCAAGCGCTTAGTACAGTGCTCTGCACATAGTAAGCGCTCAATAAATATGATTGATGATGATGATAGATTGCTGCATTCCATGTCATTGGAAACATTCTATAATTTAGAAAATCAGGGTTTTGCTTAGAACCCAGTATTATGATTTTTTTGAAAGCAAGAGAAAATATTAGAATCAAGTTTGATTTTGTGGGACTGCACTTTTTGATGAGTTTCCAGAGCTTCTGCAACTATTGAATGCATCCTTTTGTGTACAATCCTCTAGTCTGTAAGCTCCCCTTTAGACTGTAAGCTTGTTGTGGGCAGGAAATGTGTCTGTTTATTGTTATATTGTACTCTCTCAAGCACTTAGTATAGTACCCTGAGCACAGTAAGTGCTCAATAAATATTAATGAATTAATGAAGGTGTTTGGTAATTGCTCTCATGCAACTGGAGATATTTCTGAATGTTCCCTCTACTCTAATAGCAAAGAAAGGTAGGGTTTCCCCACGGTTACTGGCCAAACTACTAGACCACACTGGAGGAGCAGGCTGGAAATGGCTGCTGTCTAGAAAGAAAGGGGACCAAAGCTGTGGGGTTTTTTTATGGTATTTGTTTAGCACTTACTAGGTACAAGGCACCATACTAAGTGCTGGGATGGATACAAGTTACTCTGGACACAGCCCATGTCCCTCACGGGGCTTCACAGTCTTAATCCTCCTAGTACAGATGAGGTAACTGAGGTAAAAAGAAGTGAAGTGACTTGCCCAGTGTAGGTAGTATTAAAATAGAGGTCCCTCTGACTTCCACACCTGTGTTCAACCCACTAGACCAATTAATTGCTCAATTAACTTCATTCAAATGTTGAAGTGTAGCCTAATGGAAAGAGCATAGGCTTTGGAGTGAGAGGACCTGGGTTCTAATCCTAGGTCAGCTACTTGTCTGCTGTGTGACCTTATGCTAGTTACTTAACTTCTCTGGGCCTCAGTTCCCTCCCCTGAAAAATGGAGATTTGCTTCCTCTTTTCCTTCCTACTTAGACTGTGAGCCTTGTGTGGGCCTTGCTTATCTTGAATCTACCGCGGCGCTTACCACAGTGCTTGGAAAATTGTAAGTGCTTAACAAATACCATTATTATTAGTAGTAGTATTATATTAAGGTTAGAGCACTGATAGGTGAATCAAATATCTGATCTTTGGTTCCATTTGGGAACAGTGAATTAAAGCATTGGGCTGATGATGGTTTTGATACTCTCAAAGTTGGTCTTGGTCAGCAGCAGGAGGAAGAAACCTACTATAATTCAAGAATTGTCCCAAAGGTGGTACTTGGTTATAGAAGCTGTTCTCACTGGTATGAATATGGAGGGGATAATAACAAGAAATAATTATGGTATTTGTTAAGCACTTACTGCATTTCAGGTGTTGTAGCCAGCACTGGGATGGATATAAGGTAATTGGGTTGGACATAATCCCTGTCCCTCATGGGACTCACAGTCTCAATCCTCATTTTACCGGTAAGGTAACTGAGCCACAGAGTAGTTACGGAATTGCCCAAGGTCACACAGCGGGCAAATGGCAGAGCTGGGATTACAACCCAAGTCCTTCTGACTCCCAAGCCCATGCTCTATTAGGACATTCTGCTTCTCATTTATATTTATTCTCCCTCATTCTTATGCCTGTTGTATTTGTCAATTTATCCTAATTACTTCCCTATTAAATTGTGAGCTCCTCAAGAGCAGGGATCATGTCTCTTACTACTTCATGTTCTCAAAAGCCTAGCACGGTGCTTACACTCGCGAGGATGTGTTTTTGTTAAATGTTGTTGATACTGATACCTAGTGTTGCCAAGCATCAGATTGGAAATGAAAGCCAAACCCTGATCATCTGTGGATGGAAATACTAGCTCAAGGGACGGGCTCCTCTTACTTGGAATTTGTTTTGACCTTGGCCAGAAATGGCTTCTCTATTGCTGGGAGCAGTTTTAGCTTGATTTCTCAATTTTGCAATAGCTTCTGAAACCGGCTCCCTTCCTTCCCCTCAGAAGATGATGTGGTTAGAATGCTTTGGGATCCTCCTAAAGGTTAAACACACCTATAGAGCAAAGGTGTGGGGAAAATGCTAAAACTTATGATAGGGTCAATAGTAAGAGGATATAGGTTTCATTTCAAACTAGCCCTAGCATGGATAGCAGCTCTCTGGACAGATGATGAATTTCCACCTACCCGCTCACTTTCATGTGAAGCTGCGGCTGCTTTTGTAACCTCTGATTCGAAGGGTGAAACACTTTTGATGACTTGCCTCTGTGTGCCTAAGAGCTGTTTCTATTTAATGGTAGTTGAAGTGCTTTGTTTTAATCTGCAGTGGGTAGCATCCAGGACAATACAGTGCTCCATGCTGAATCAAAAAACGTGTGTTCTAAATTTGCTTTAATAGGCTATTTTACAGGTTTCCGTAGGTACAGGGACAGTGCTTCTCCACTGGGGTTTATCAGACATTGTTTGATAAAAAGAACTGGGTAAAAAAAATGTGGTGAGGATGGCTGGTTTCCATGGCAACGGCAGCTTGTCTAAAACCCAGTGAGCATGCTTCCCTCTTTCTATGTACGCATGCGTTCATTTGTTACGGTAAGCTTGGGGACAATACCTGGGAACTCCTGATCATATGTGCACCCATTGAGGCCACCTTCTCAGTGCAGAGATGGATAGACGAATGCATATTTCGATCAATTATTACTTTTCCATGATGAAGTCATTCTCTCAGAATCATGAACATCTTCATTCTGCTATCCCTGAAGCCCCTTTGAGAGGAGGAGCCTGTGTCCCTGTCATTTTTGTCCTACTGAGAGGAGAGAAATGGAAACACAGAAAGTTTGCCCTCAAGGTCATTCACTAAGCCTGCAGCAAAATTGAAAAGTGAACTCAGGAGTCCTTGGTGAGGAAACAGTGTTTTTTTTCCCAACTATCAGATTAAATGGTTTCTCCAGGAGTAAAATGAGCAAATTGAAAACAGCATGTTTCCAGTTTTAATTAAATCACCTTTAATGTCCAAGCTCAGGGGATAATTGCACAGGCAATGACAGTAGCTCATTACATGGCACAAGTCATTTTCATATTTGACAGAGCAATGACTGATGATCACAAAGAGGTATTTTCAAAGAGAAGCCTAAATTTCATTCTCGGCATTAAAATCTTATTAATGATTTTCCTTCTTTGGATGGTCTCAAGATGGCTTTTCTTTGACCATGAATATCCCCTCGGGCCTTGTGCCAGTGAAATGAAAAATAAATAAAGGGAAATTCTTTGCTAGGTATTCTCCCGTGACCGAGATCCAGGTTTAATTTATCTCAACCCTGCTTGTGTGACCCAATGTCAGGTTTGAATCCACGTACACCGATAGCTTGCATTGTCCAATTTCCTTTTCTTTTTCTGTACCACTTTGTTTCCTTCTTCAGGGACACACCTAATAAAATATGTGCATCTCATACTCATGTAATGTGATGGAGATATTTCTTTTTGATTGAAAAAGGTATATAGAAGAAAAAACAATAAATCAGCTCCACAACTCCTATGAATCACTTTCTTGATTCTGAAATGTCAAAAACTCACTGGAAGCTCTCCAGAGAATGTGGTGTATTTGTTGGTATTTTTGAAGTTCCTCACCAGCAATAATGAGCCTGACAATGGATGTTAATCATAAACTGCTAGAGCTTAGCTTAATCGGTTATTGAAGAATGCATCTTGTTGGACCAATGCTTAACTTCTTTTTCACTAAGTGACAGGGCTCATGAGGGGGAGAAATAGGTGTAATATATTTTCACTTTAGGAAAATTTTTGAAAAAGGAGGCTGTGAAGGCTCTGTACTGGATTTTTGGTTTTAATCTTTCTAGTGTGGTTCTAGCACAATACTCATGATAAAAAAAAACCCAAAACATTGATTAGGAGCTTACCAGTACACTGCATTTTGCATTGCAAAGGTTAACAAACTTGGTGACCCCTGCCCAAAATGAGCCTATAATTTATAATGGTCAGCATTGGGGTAGGTAGGTATCTAGAGACCATTCAAGGAAACCCAATATCAATACCAACAGCAGCATATTGAATACATGAAATCATGAATACAAGAGAAGCAGCATGGTTCAATGGAAAGAGCATGGGCTTTGGAGTCAGAGGTAACGGGTTCTAATCTCAGCTCTGCCACTTGTTAGCTGTGTGACTTTGGGCAAGTCACTTAACTTCTCTGTGCCAGTTACCTCATCTGTAAAATGGGGATTAAGACTGTGAGCCCCATGTGGGACAACCTGATTACCTTGTATCTCCCCAGTGCTTAGAACAGTGCTTGGCACATAGTAAATGCTTAAAAATTGCCATTATTATTATTATTATGAATGAATGTGCTCCCAGTATGTACAAGCAGCAGAGTAGGGAAGTATACTGATTTACGTAAGTCAAAGGAGTCACAAATAAAAGCAAGATGGGCTAGCTGACCACTAGAGATCATTTCCAGTTCTTTGATCCTGTACATGTTATGATGCGTGGGAATCTCTGAAAAATGTTCTTGTCTTGCCCTTCACCTTAACAAAGGAGAAATACACTTGTAGCTCCCGAAGGCAAGAAAGCATCCGCTTTTTTAGACAAACAAGGACTTTCAAGTCAGATAAACTAAGAACTCAACTCAAATGCCTGTGGGAAACAGATTTGGATCAGTCTAGGCATATTAACAAGATTGGTTTGACTGCTAGTCAAGAAAAAGCCAAAGGAGGCATTAGAAAGAGACCATCCTTAGCCATTTTTCAATTGAACACGGAAAGTATTAAACATCGTAATTATAAAAAAGTGCATTTTTTTGTTATTGTTGTTTCTTTTGTTTTTTACTTTGGTGACCAGGAAACTGTGGACCATGATCATAGAATTTGACATAGATGATCTGTCAATAGGGAGTGTTTGGTATATTGTTGTGTTGTAATCTCCCCAGTAGTTAGTACAGTGCTCTGCACACAATACATATCCAATAAAAATGATAGATTTATTTGTGAGTCTCTACTGTTTACAGAACATTCTTGAAAAAGTACGATAGCTTTGGAAAATGCAAACTCTTTTCCCTAAGTATCTTATAATCTAGTGGAAAAAACATGCAAAATTAAACAAATGTAACAAAATTACAAATAATACACGTTTGTGTATACATGTTCTACCAGTGGTTGTAAATGTATCACTGTGGAGGTGAATGAGATTTACAGAAACCTAAGTTTGGGCTGGAACATAATATTGGTCACCTTCAATTTAGCCCGGGAAACATGTTGATTCAACAAAGTAATTCATGCTTACCTGCAGGTCATCTTGGTGTATGCCTTGACCCCAGTTCTCAGTGTGTATCAGTTCCTGGATTACTGATCTAAGAGCTCTCCATGATATTTATATCCTGAAGAATTTGAAAAATTTCCGGAAAGTGCTAGTATCAGGTTCCAGGTGCTTTATTGTCATGTCAAGCAGAAGAACATGAAGAGGATAAACAAGACAACATTTTGACCTGCCAAGAGACTTGGGCTACTGATGATGTCAAATATTTTGGAAGGCCATCAACAATTGCAGTTATTAACTGCATATACAGGCTTTGATATTTTTCCCTGTTCCTCTCCTAAATTTGCTACTCAACAGAAATCATGCCTGCTTTGCCACAGTATGGACTTTGTAATTATATTCTTTAGAAGGCATTTTGGGGGAATGTTGTTGGATCAAGGAAAAAAAACTTACTGTTTATAGTACGTGTGATTCTTGATTTTCCACATGTCTATGCTTCGATATCAATATCTTTGGATTTTAGGCCATTTCCTAAAAATCACCTTGTGAGCAAGAGAGTATAAGGATATGCACATTTTGGGGTGAGTATCAACATGTTTAGTGGGTATGGACTTAGGTTCACATGCAGAAGGGACAGAGAATATAGTGGGGAGATGAAAGGTTACTCATACTCCTCCTCCCCATCCCTCCTGCCCACCCTACCTCCTTCCCCTCCCCACAACACTTATATATATTTGTACAGATTTATTGCTCTACTTATTTTCCTTGTACATATTTACTATTCTATGTTGTTAATGATGTGCATATAGCTATAATTCTATTTATTCTAACGATTTTGACACCTGTCTACATGTTTTGTTTTGTTTTCTGTCTCCCCCTTCTAGACTGTGAGCCCGTTGTTGGGTAGGGACTGTCTCTATATGTTGCCGACTTGTACTTTCCAAGCACTTTGTACAGTGCTCTGCACTCAGTAAGCACTCAATAAATACGATTGAATGAATGAATATATGATGCAGAAGAGAGGGAGAATAGGAGATAAAGTTGGTCAGGGAAATTGTCCTGGAGAAGAGATGTAGGATTTGCAAAATGGGGAGAGTGGGGGTCTTTCATATAGTTTGATTGTAATGGCCATTTTCCATACCTACAACACTTTTGTGCCATATAATCCTATTCAGCAGAAGTGACACATTCTTTAAACTATGGAAGATTCACACTTATTAATAATCACAGAGTGGTCTCTTTCTGAGAATGACAAGACATGCCTCAGACCAGAGACTAAGACCTGCAAAAAGGAATTTATTTTTAGTGATGGCAGTTTACGCAAGGCCACTTGCACTTTATCTTCCCTACCAGTTGTGTTCTTCTTCTGGTACTAATGATGGCATTTGTTAAGTGCTTACTTTGTGCAAAGCACTGCACTAAGCACTGGGGTAGGTACACTTTAATCAGGTTGGACACAATCCCTGTCCACATGGGGCTCACAGAAGTAGGAAGGACAACAGGTACTGAATCACCATTTGGCAGATGAGGAAAAGGAGGCACAGAGAAGTTAAGTGGTATGCCTAAGGCCACACAGCAGATAAGTGACCGAGCTGGGATTAGAACATAGGTCCTCCAACTCCCATGCTCTTTCCACTAGGCCATGCTGCTTCTCAGGTACTGAGGGCAATGAGAGAGTAGGCAGGCAAAGGTACAGTGTGTATTGTCAAAAATAATGATAATAATAATAATTATGGTATTAAGCACTTACTATGTGCCAAGCACTGTTCTAAGCACTGGGGTAGATACAAGTTAATCAGGTTGTCCCACATGGGGCTTACGTCTTAATCCTCATTTTATAGATGAGGTAACTGAGGCACAGAGAAGTTAAATGGTCAATCCCACCTCTCATAGGACCCTAGGCACTTTCTAAACTAGAGAATTTCTGTATGTCACTGATAGTTCTCTCCCACCTCTGTAAATCCACTCTGAGTGGAAATGGGGAACTGATCTGGTGTCATCTAAAGAATGCCTTTCATTTCTTTGAAGACACTCATCATCTCTTAATCATCTCTTCTCCAAATTAATCACAATTTCTGTAAACTTTCAGGGCTTATTTTACATAGAGTCATTTGTGCATCACCCTCTAGATTGTAAGCTCATTGTGTCTATTGTTATAGTGTTCTCTCCCAAGTGCTTACTACAGTGCTCTGCACACAAAAAGCGTTCAAATACGTTTGATTACTGACTGACCTTTGTTTGTATTTGCATCATCTTTGAAAATGAAGTTACCTAAACTGCTTACAATACTCTAATGAGAGTTTGAACAAGTCTGGAGTACTGTTCAAGTGTACTTGAGTCCTCCTCAAGAGTGGAAGACATGCTCACACACTCACGGGCTTTAATATGCTCACGGGAGCAAGCAAGTAACCGGCTCCTTTACTTCTGAGAAATGAAAAATATCCTTTTAGGGAAAGCTTTTTCCCTCAGGGCCTAGTGATCAGTGGAAGGAAGAGACTTAGACAGCAGCTCTTAGAGAAAATGAATGACTTTATTAGAAATGGGAGTAGAAGCTTTTGCCTAAAAATGGCTAAGTGGTAAACCACAAAGTGAATTCTGATCTCAGGTTTTGGAAAATTTATAGAGTAAGTGATTGAATTAGATGTATGTAGATGTCAAATTGCATCACTTCAGCATATTATTTGCAAAGGTCTGAGTGGTGGCTTCAAGGTGGTTGACTACATAAAGTTCTTTCAACAATTACTTTTTCCCTGATACATAAACCAGTTGAAACATCAAGAGATATCTCTGAAGCTAATGAAAGAGTTACTGTGGTCATGCCACGTCTTTTAGGACAGTAAAATAATTTTTAAGTAAATAAATCCTGAAATGGGTTGATGCATATACTTTGTATGTTTTAAAAATCCAAAACATGTTGACAAACTGAGTGCTCTCCTAAAATGTACAGTTCTAGCTCTGCAAAGGCCAAAACATTTGTTCCAAAATTAGTGTCCGGCTTTCGTTCCCCAACATGAAAAAACTAGATCCCCAGATCAATCAATCAATCATATTGAGCACTTACTGTGTGCAGAGCACTGTACTAAGCGCTTGGGAAGATGCATGTGACATCAAATGAGTTTTACTCAGCTGCAATGTTAAGTGATGACTTCATATGGATACAATTTTTGTAGAATTCTACTTATAATTATTATTACTAGTAATAATCATATTTATTGTGCTTACTGTGTGTGCAAAGCACTGTACTAAGCACTTGGGAGAGTTCAATATAACATCAGACATATTCCCTGCCCACAACGAGCTCACAGTCTAGAGGGGGAGACAGACATTAATATAAATAAATAAATTACAAATATACACAGGTATATACATATGTGCTGTAGGGAAGGGAGGGAGGATGAATGAAAAAGCAAGTTTGAGCGGAGCAGAAGGGAGTGGGAGAAGTGGAGAGGAGGGCTTGGTTAGAGAAGGCTTCCTGGAGGAGATGGGCCTTAAATAAGGCTTCAAAGTGGGGGAGATCAATTTTATGTCTGCTATGAGGAGGGAGGGCTTTCCAGGACAGAGGTAGAATGTGGGCGAGAGGTCGGTGGTGAGATAGAGAGACCAAGGGACAGTGAAAAAGTGAGCACCAGAGGAACAAAGTGTGCATGCTGGGTTGAAGTAGGAGAGCAGTGAGATGAGGTAGAAGGGGGCAAGGTGGTTAAGTGCTTTAAAGCCAATGGTGAGGAGTTTTTGCTTGATGCAGAGGTGGATGGGCAACCACTGAAGCTTTTTGAAGAGTGGGGAAACGTGGTCTGAACATTTTTGAAGGAAACTAATTCGGGCAGCAGAATGAATTATGGACTGGAATGGAAAGAGACAGGAGACAGGGAGGTCAGCCAAGAGGCTGATAAAACAATCAAGGTGAGATAAGAAAACTCCTTGCATTAATGTGGTAACAGTTTGGATGGAGAGGAAGGGGAGGATTTTGGCAATGTTGAGAAGGTAAAACTGACAGGATTTAGTAATAGCTTGAATATGTGGGTGGAAAAGAGAGAAAAGGGTCAAGGATAATCCCGCGGTTACGGGCTTGTGAGACAGGAAGGATGGTGGTGCCATCAACAGTGATGGAAAAGTGAGCAGGAGGACAGGGTATGGGTGGGAAGATAAGAAGTTCAGTTTTAGCTGTATTAACTTAGAGGTGATGGGAGGAAATCCAAGTAGAGAGGTCTTGAAGTCAGGAGGAAATGCAAGGCTGCCGAGAGGGAGAGAGATCAAGGCTGGAATTCTACTGAATTGCACCCTAAACCACCCTTACTTGGAGAGTTTCTGTTTCCCCACATCCTCCCCTCCACATTTTTTTTTTCCAAATCCTTCCTGGTTCCTCTGAATATAGGCACTACTTCCAGGCAAGCAATCAATCAGTGGTATTTATTGAGTGCATACTATGTGCAGAGCACTATACTAAGCCCTTGAGAGAGTACAACAGAGTTGGTAAACACATTCCCTGCCCACAATGAGCTTACAGTCTAGAGGGGAAGACAGATATTAATATAAACAAATTACAGATATGTACATAAGTGTATGGAATGAAGTGTGAAAATTCAAGAGCAATGGGGATGAAGGGAGTGGGAGAAGAGGAACTGTGGGCTTAATCAGGAAGGGTCCCCCCCCTTCTAGACTGTGAGCCCGTTGTTGGGTAGAGATTGTCTCTGTTGCCGAATTGTACTTTCCAAGCACTTTATTACAGTGCTCTGCACACAGTAAGCTCTCAATATATGATTGAATGATGAATGAATGAAAGAGATGTGCTTTTAATATGACTTTGAAGGTAGGGAGAGTGATCATCTGTTGGATACGAAGAGGGAGGATGCTCAAGGCCAGAGGCATGATGTGGGAGAGGGATTGGTCGTGAGATATATTAAATTAAGGTACAGTGACTAGGTGGGCATTAGAATAATAGCAATAATGATGACATTTATTAAGCACTTACCATGTGCAAAGCACTGTTCTAAGGGCTGGGAAGGTTACAAGGTGATCAGGTTGTCCCACGTGGGGCTCACAGTCATAATCCCCATTTTACAGATGAGGTAACTGAGGCCCAGAGAAGTTAAGTGACTTGCCCAAAGTCACACAGCTGACAATTGGCAGAGCTGGGATATGAACCCATGACCTCTGACTCCAAAGCCCGTGCTCCAGAAGAGCTAAGTGCATGGGCTGGGTTGCAGTAGGGAAGCAGCATGTCCTATCAATGAATTAATCATATTTACTGAGATCTTACTATGTGAAGAACACTGAACTAGGCGCTTGGGAGAGTACCATATAACAGAGTTGGTAGACACATTCCCTGTCCATAATGAGTTTAGGATAGAGCACATACCTGGGTTCTAATCCTGGCTCTCCCACTTGCCTGTTGTGTGACCTTGGATAAGTCACTTAACTTCCTGTACCTGTTCCCTCATCTGTAAAATGGAGATTATGACTGTGAACCCCATGTGGGACATGAAATATATCTAACCTGATTAGCTTGTAGTTACACTATCACTATCACCCTATCCTCCCCTTTTCCCAGTGAATCTTGGGAAGTGGGAGAAGATGTGTCCCCCTCTAGAGAAAGAGGCAGGGGAGACAGTAACATCTCAGTGACAGTAACAGAGAAGCAGCGTGGCTCGGTGGAAAGAGCGCCAGCTTGGGAGTCAGAGATCATGGGTTCTAATCCTGGCTCTGCCACTCATCAGCTGTGTGACTTTGGGCAAATCACTTAACTTCTCTGTGCCTCAGTTACCTCATCTGGAAAATGGGGATTAAGACTGTGAGACCCATGTGGGACACCCTGATCATCTTGTATCTCCCCCAGCGCTTAGAACAGTGCTTGACACATAATAAGCACCTAATAAATACCAAAATTATTATTATTATTATTATCTCGGGAGAGCCAGTGATGGTGAGGAGGAGCAGTGCAGCAGTCAAGAGCAGGTCAGTGATTCATTCATTCAGTTGGATTTATTGAGTGCTTACTGTTGGCAAAGCACTGTACGAAGCACTTGGAAGTTTGGCAACAGATATGAAGAGAAGCTTTTTCAGAATGGGGCAGAGATTCCACAAGCCTTACTTGACTGACAGGGTTGGGGAGGTTCAGAGGGAGGGGATGCTTTGAGGGGAGGACTTAGAGGGAGGGAATTAATGTGGGTGGGGGATGAGGGGTGACACTGGGGCAGGAATATGGGGAGGGGTTGGGGGAGGAGAAATGGGGTAGCCAAAGGGGTGGGAAGGGGTAATAATAATAATAATGGGTAGGATGGAGGGGCAAGAGGAAGGATGCTGGAAAGGGAATAATAATAATAATAATGATGGCATTTATTAAGCGCTTACTATGTGCAGAACACTGTTCTAAGTGCTGGGGATGTTACAAGGTGATCAGGTTGTCCCAGGTGGGGCTCACAGTCTCAATCCCCATTTTACAGATGAGGTAACTGAGGCACAGAGAAGTTAAGTGACTTGCCCAAAGTCACACAGCTGACAATTGGCGGAGCCGGGGTTTGAACCCATGACCTCTGACTCCAAAGCCCGTGCTCTTCTCCACTGAGCCACGCTGCTTCTCTAAGGGAAGACAGGGAAGCGCTGCTTGGCTGGAAGGTGTTGAAGGGACATGATGGTTTGAAGTGAGGTTTTCAACACGAGGAATTGCTTAATCTGGTTGTTCTATGATTAATTGCTGACTTGAAAGTGGGCCCTTGAGAATGAAGAGGTGAATGGTTAGGAGTAAACAGTGAGCTGGATTGACTTTGAAGGCAGGCAGCTGTTGATATGTAAAAAAGCCTAGTTGTTACCAGGGTGTCAGACAGCTATGCCTGTTGGGTGCTCTCCATTATGTATTAAGCTGGGGCTGTAGGAAAAAGGGAAGATAATAATAATAATGATGATGGCATTTGTAAAGTTCGTACTATGTGCCAAGCACTGTTCTAAGCACTGGGGTAGATACAAGGCTATCAGGTTGTCCCACATGGTGCTCACAGCCTTCATCCCCGTTTTACAGATGAGGTAACTGAGGCACAGAGAAGTGAAGTGACTTGCCCAAAGTCACACAGCTGACAAGTGGCGGAGGTGGGATGAAGGAAAGGCTGCTTCTTGGCTGAAGCAGTTTGGGAATGAGATCTAGGTGTCTTGATGGGCAGACGATTGGCAATGATTCTGACGTTTGATCTCCTGGTCCGGCTGAGGCAGCTCAGCAGCTCTGTGGTTTTGGGCTTAGAACAGTGCTTTGCACATAGTAAGTGCTTAGCAAATGCCTGCATCATCATTATTATTATTATTGGGCAACTCTCTGTCATAGGTGATGTTAGTTGTTCTGTCTCGGCTGAGGCACCCTGGAAGAGAAATCTCTGTGTTAGGTAGCAGAACTCGGTTGCAGCAGCGCAGGGTGAGTGAGGCTTGGTGCTGAAAATAGAAATCTCAGACATGCAGGAATGAAGGTTCGTGGTCTTGAATTCATAACTGATAGGACCAGACTGTCAGTATGAAACTGAGCAAACGGTCACCCTAACTGAGCATGGGGGTTCTTTTAGGACACATGACCTATCTTTCTGGGGACAGCAAGGCTGACCTGGCCTGGGTTCCAAGTATAGTTGAAGGGAAGTCGAAAATATTTTCAGTCCTTCTCTTATATTGAGACACGTGCTAAGCACTTAGTAAGGTGCTGTGCGCACAGTAAGCATACAACTAAATATGAATGAACAAACATGAAGTCTCTCACCTTCACTTTTATGGGCTTGTTGTCCAAATGAGAGAAGCATTTTTACATTAGACACTGCACCCATGTATGTACTTAACTCTCTGCCTAGAGTCAAGGGCAGAAGGTCCACTTGACTCTAGCGTCTAACTTGCTTAAGTGTTTTCTGGCTGTTGCAGGGTTTTAGGAATTAGGTCTTTGAAGAGGTCTTTTCAAATCCATCTAATCCTGAAAACTGAGCATTTTCTTTTCTGCCCCAGCAGTTAAGTGGTTCTCTTAAAATGTCTTGCTATGAAATACTGTATCTGCAACAACATCAACATTTCTATGACCAGTTCTTTTAAAATTAGGCCAGTGATGAAAAAGCTAGAAGAAACCTACAACATAAACTTGTCACTTCTCTTGGGCTATCTGTTCATTTTTATTTCTCTCCAACTTCCTGTCCTTGTTTCTTTGCCATCTCCTTGTTTCTCTGCCTTTTTTTTTCTGGATCTGTGTGACTGACTGCATCTCTCAAATAGTATCATGTTGTTTATGAAACAATCTAGTGATGATGCAGTAGGAACTCACAGCAACAACTGTACATGTAAAAATCAAAGAAGGAAATCTGGGAAACCAAAGATTCCATAAGTAGTTTCATCTTGGCCTATCTTTCCTTGCTAAAAAACAGGAATATTCCTATTTTTATGAATGAGGAAAAGGAAACTAAAGGTCTTTTCATGAAATGGGAGCATATTTCTGGACGTGAGTGCCTCTCAGAGCAAGGGCTTACCTTAAAAAAGGAGGGCACCTGGGGAGATGAGAATCCAAGATGTTACAAAAAAGACTTATCCGTCCAAATTAATTACCCAAATGTTCAAGCAAATGGGTAAATATTCTGGGTTCCCATATCAATAATAATAATAATAATAATAATGGCATTTATTAAGCACTTAGTATGTGCAAAGCACTGTTCTAAGCGCTGGGGAGGTTACAAGGTGATCAGGTTGTCCCACGTGGGGCTCACAGTCTTAATCCCCATTTTACAGATGAGGCAAGTTAAGTGACTTGCCCAAAGTCAAACAGCTGACAATTGGTGGAGCTGGGATTTGAACACATGACCTCTGACTTCAAATCCCGGGCTCTTTCCACCGAGCCATGCTGCTTCTCTTCTCTTAAATACCAATCAATCATTGGTATTTATTGAGTGCTTACTGTGTGCAGAGCACTGTACTAAGCTCTTGGGAGCAATGGACTAAATGCTTGGGAGCACCTGAACCACTGAGGATCACTGATGTTGGGCATGGAATTGAGCCAGTTGTGAGATGGCACACCTCCATCTTATGGGCTCAACTCTCCCCGAAAATGGGTAGTCCAAAGTCTCCCTATCTTTTCCGATCTCCGGGACTAGCAGTGCAATCTGTTGGAAATAGAGGCCAGCACTAATGTACAGCATATGCTGAACAATCTCAGGAGGCAGCAGAGGTGCTAGAGGCGCTCAGAAACGTTTCTCTGGTTGCTGGCTTTAGTGACACTGGCAGAAGCTCTCCATCTGGGCCTTTCACTCTCCTCCCCATCTGGGTGATGAGGCACTTGTATCATGCCAGCCGTTTTTCACCCAACAGGGCTGTAATAAATTGATGGTGGAGGAGGCTGGTTTTAGTTGTGCAGTTTATTTCCAGCAGTGCATCATCAGTTGATAGATAACCCTTAGGAATAAGTGAAACCAAGAAGTGAGACTATTAAATATGTCCTCATCTTGTTCTCTCTTTCTCATTCGCAGTTCTCCTAAATACCCCAACCCAGACCTAGGTGGGGTTTATGAAGCTGCTTGGCAGGTTGTTTGATGTTGCTTACAAGCAGGAAAACAGAGGCATAGAGATGCTCATGGTTTGTCCTGTAGGGGAGCAGAAAAACAGAAACTCTAACTTCCCCTACCTATTTCAGATAGTATTGAGCTGTTTATTTTGACTGGACTGGATAAATCACCCTTTTCTACCTTACCTCAGTGATTTCCTACTACAACCTAGTACGCACAGTTAATGTCAACTTACTCACTGTATCTTGACCTTGTTTAGCTCACTTCCGACCCCTTACTCATGTGCTCCCTCTGGCCTGGGACTCCCTCCCCCTTCTTAGGCAGACCACCACACTCCTCACCTTCAAATCCTTATTAAAATGCATCTCTTTCCAAAGGCTTTCCATGATTAAGTCCTCTTTTCCCCATTCCCTCCCTCTTCTGCGTCCACTGTGCACTTGGATCTGTACCAGATCAGTCAATCAATCAATAAATCATGTTTATTGAGTGCTTTCTGTGTGCAGAGCACTGTACTAAGCACTTGGGAAGTACAGATCAAGAGAAGCAGCATGGCTCAGTGGAAAGAGCTCAGGCTTTGGAGTCAGAGGTCATGTGTTCAAATTCCGGCTCCACCAGTTGTCAGCTGTGTGACTTTGGGCAAGTCACTTAACTTCTCTGGGCCTCAGTGACCTCATCTGTAAAATGGGGATAAAGACTGTGAGCCTCCCCAGGACAACTTGATCACCTTGTAACCTCTTCAATGCTTAGAACAATGCTTTGCACATAGCAAGCACTTAATAAATGCCATCATTATTATTACCCTCAAGCACTTAATTTTCACCCCCCACCCTCAGTCCCTCAGCATTTATATATATATATATATCCATAATTCATTTATTGTCATGTCTGACTCTCCCTCTAGACTGTAAGCTCTTTATGATCAGGAAATGTATCTGTTAATTCTGTTGTACTCTCCCAAGCGCTTACTGCACAAAGTGCTCATAAAATATGATTGAAAGAGCATGGCCCTGGGAGTCACAGGACCTGTTTTCTAATCCCTACTCTGCCAATTGTCAGCTATGGGACATTGGGCACCTCACTTAACTTCTCTAAGTTTTAGTTCTCCTGCTCTCCCTCCTACTTAGATTGTGAGCCCCATGCAGGACAAGGGACTGTGTCCAACCTAATTCACTGGTATCTACTCCAGCATTTAGAAAAGTGTTTGGTACATAGTAAGTGCTTAACACATATTTAAAAAGCAGCGGGTCTGAGAGGTCGATCGTAACTACAGACCTTATAAAATACCATCCTTTTTTCCATTTTGGTCTGGGGAGATCCTTCAGGGTACCATTGGCTTATCTAAGTGCCCAGCAGATGGTTACATTGGAAAACTCCTTGTATGAAATTGTTGTCCAACTCCCAGCAACAATAGTGGATGTCTGACTGTAGGAACTCTCTACCTGATAGAGTTCTCCAGGGAAATAGCCTTTTGAAAAATCGGGCTGGATTGAAACATCAGTGAATGCTCGGAAGATGAATACAGCTTGAAATACAAATGCATCATCTCTTCCATTAGAAACCTGGCTTTGTGAGATATTATGTGCTTTCTATTTCTAGAACCATAAGCAATGTATTGACAACTAAAGAAGGTTTGGGATAAAGAGGGGAGAAAGAACAAAGGGAAAAGAGAAGTTGGGGGTCATATCTAGCTTTGGAAACAGATTGACGAACTATCATGGTTGTTGGCTAAATTTTGGTTTTGGATCTACTCCAAATTCCCAAAGAACTCTACCCCATCACTTCTCCTCCATCATCGTCATCATCATCATCATCATCATCACTTATTGAGAATTTATTGTGTGCAAAGTCCTTTGCAAGGGCTTGGTAACATACTGAAAGCAGAATATATACTAATTGCCTGGGACTCCTTGAACTATGGATGGGTATCTCTTATTCCAATTTGAGGGATTTCTTGGGTTTATGAAATGTATTACCTACAAAGAATAAAGGTATCTCAGCCTTCCTCACCTTCTCCCAACTGTTGCACCCAAGGGCTCAGGAGATGCCAAAGTAAAGCCCAAAGAATTATATGGGAGACCAGCTTCTAGTCACTTCCAGTCCACACAGGCAAACTGAGAAGGGAGAGCACAGGAAGAATTAGCGAAACTGAAAGCAGAATTATCCACAGGGTATTCTGCCCTGCATCCAGTGGAAGCAGCATGGATTTGGGAGTCAGAGGACCTGGGTTCTATTGTGGCTCTACTATTTGCCTGCTGTGTGACCTTAGTCACCTACCTTCTCTGAGCCTCAGTTTATTCATCGATAAAATGCAGATTAAATACTTGTTAATAATAACAATAATAATCATGGTATGTGTTCTAGACTGTGAGCCCACTGTTGGGTAGGGACCGTCTCTATATGTTGCCAACTTGTACTTCCCAAGCGCTTAGTACAGTGCTCTGCACACAGTAAGCGCTCAATAAATACGATTGATTGATTGATTAAGGGTTTAGTATGTGCCAAGTGCTGTTGGTCTAAGCACTAGGAAGGATGCAAGACAATAAGGTCGAACACAGTCCCTGTCCCACCCAGGGCTCACAATCTAATTAGGGGGGTGAACAGGTATTGAATCCCCATTTAACAGATGAGGTGATTGAGGCAAAGAAAAGTTGAGTGACTTGTCCAAAGTCACACAGCAGTGCTCTGCACACAGTAAATGCTCAAATATGATTGAATGAATGTAGCAGAGTCAGGACTAGAACCCAGGTCCTCTGCTTCTTAGGCCTATGCTCATTTCATTGGGTCACCTTACTCCCTCTCCTCTAAATTGTGAACCCTATGGGCACGGAGATCATGTCATCTCTGTCCCACTGCTTAGGTCAGTGCTTGGCACATAGTAAGTGCTTAACAAATATAGTAATCCAAACTGAGCTAACCTTCCTGAAACTTCTTTCATAGGGTGGTACCCATCTTGGAAAAACACAAAGGTGCCTGGAGATTGTTGTCCAGCAATTTGGCAGAAACACTTTATCAAATAATAGAGTTCATGTTCAGGCGGAAAAATGAGTAAATGTTTAGAGAACAGCGGGTTGTGAGTAATACACTGCCATGACATGTTTATAAGAAATGGAGAATGCCAGAAAAATCTGATCTGTCTTTTTGATAGAATTATCGAAGTGATGGATGAAGGGAGCAGGATCTGTTCAATATTTGGACATCAGGTAGGCCTTTGGTACAGTCTAGTGAAATTTGACTTGCAAAGATTTAGCAGATTAGCTTCTACTCACATGGACTTTAAAAGGAAAAAATGCTGAGAATGTATTGCAACGCCCTGCCTGGGGTTGATGTTGGAGGCGTTCTGTCTCCTTAAATTCAACAACTGATATGTCCATGCGGTCTTGCTAGTGTTAGAGAATATTGAGTTTTGGGCAGTGAATCTTTATGGGGCAGAAGACTGAGAAGCTGCTTGGCCTAGTGGATAGAACACGGGCTGGGAAGTCCGAAGAACCTGGGTTCTAACCTTGACTCCGTCACTTGCCTGCTGTGTGAGCTTGGGCAAGACACTTAACTTCTTGGTGCCTCAGTTACCTCATCAGTAAGATGGAGAATAAGACTGAGAGTCCCAAATGGGACGTGGGTTGGGTCCAAACTGATTAGCTTGTATCTAGCCCTGTGCTTGGTACAATGCTTAACACATAGTAAGTACTTAACTGATACTATAAGAAAAAAATGAGATTGGGCAAAATAACTGGGGCTGCCAACTGCCTATACTACCCATTTTATAGATGAGGAAAGCAGGAAATTAATATTTGCCCTGTTAATATTTAAATGTGAGCCCCATGTGGGACCGGGACTGTGTCTGACCCAATTAACTTGTATCTACCCCAGCGCTTGCTACAGTGCTTGGCACATACTAAGTACCATAAAACCATAGCTAAACTACCCAAAACAGAGGTAGAGGATGTGTCCATAGAGTTGTGATTGTGGTGGTGTTGATGTTGTTACTTGTTTTGTAGCACAACAGCAAGGGCCTGTGGTGATCAAGGCTGAAGGTCTGTATGCCGGTAAATGGTACTCTGTCAAAAAAGCTTATTTTTTCAGTCAATTTTGCCAGCTATCATAAAGAAACAAGGTTTTCCTTGTGAAAGTTTCCAGTTCACTGTAATAATGCAATTTCTATCTAGTTCCATCCCAAATTTGACCCTAAATGTCCTAAATTTCAAAAGGTAGTCTATGGAAGTGTATTTATAATAACAATAATAGTATAATTATGGTATAATAATGATAATAATGACATTTATTAAGCACTACTATGTGCAAAGCAATATACTAAGCTCTGGGGAGGTTACAAGGTGATCAGGTTGTCCCCCAGGGGCTCACAGTCTTAATCTCCACTTTACAGCTGAGGTAACTGAGGCACAGAGAAGTTTAGTGACTTGCCCAAGGTCACACAGCTGACAAGCGGCAGAGCCAGGATGAACCCATGACCTCTGACTCTGAAGCCCAGGCTCTTTCACTGAGCCACACAGCTTCTCTACATGCTTACTATGCATTATTATGTTTTAAGTGCTTACTTTGTGCCAAGCACCGTGTTAAGCACTGAGGTAGAGTTGGGCACAGTTCCTGAGCCACGTGGGGCTTACAGTCTAACTGGGAGGGAGAAGAGGTATTCAATTCCCATTTTACAGGTGAGAAAACTGAGGAATAAAGAAGTTAAATGATTCGCCCAAGGTCACAGAGCAGACAAGTGGAAGAGCCTGGATTAGCCCTTACTTTCTCTGGCTTCCCAGGCCCATGCTCTTTCTAGGACAATTTTTAGTGTTTCTATGTTTGTCCAGTTATACATTTATTTTGGTTATCCTAATTGAAAATATGCTTATGCCCATCTCCCTGTTAGAATGTAAGCTCCTTCTGGGCAAGGAATGAACCTCATTTTTCTGGTGTACTTCATTAAATGCTTAGTTCAGTGCAGTGCATCTAGTGGTTGATTGATAAATATTGGTACTGCACTTGCTACTACGATTGATTGATTGATTGATTGCTACTATTAGCAAGAATACCAGAAGAGTCGAGATTTAGGATTTTCTTGCCAAAGTTTCCCCAAATCTGTGTCATCAAACATTTAGGTACTGCTTCATTCCATATTAAATGTTGCCCATAATAGCTAGCATCCTAAATGTAGATTGTGGATATGTGGGAAGTCCTACCTTAGGGATTTTTTTACTTTCAAGACTTCAGGTCATATTTGCAAGCTGTCTGCCTTCATTTTTTCTCTCTCTCTGCACCTCTATGTCTCTCTTTCCACTCTCTCTCTTTCTATGCACCTCTGTCTGACTCATATCCACTAAAACCCAGTTTTACACAATGCAGAAAGTTCCTAGTTTTGATCTGAGTCATAGGGAGCTCTACCTTTTTCATCAGTATCCATAAATGGCTGGGGAAAAGGTGTATGTTCTCTCTGCAGGGTAAACATTATTTGGAGTTGACGTTCTCTCGGGCATGCAGAAAGCCTTCTGTGCCATCTGGGATGGTCTGCTTTTCAACTCCCATCAAGTAGGCTGTTTTACTGCTGAACATATTGTTTTGGATAAGATGGCTAGAGTTGCATGATTCACCCATCCACTCACCCTTCCCTCACATCAGAGCTGAACAGTTCGCTGGGAGGAGGAATCACCGGAAGTGACTTGGCAGGAAAATGACAGTTTCCAGTTGACATGGAGTTGGAGAAGTCATAGAAGCAAAATACTGTGATGGAAGGAGGACTTTTTTTCCCCTCCCTTTCCATCATTCCACTGTTCTTGACCTAAGTCAACAGGTTCTGGGAATCTATCCCTAACTCACTTCAAACTGTTCAAACAGTATAAAATATCTTGCTGTCCATGTTCCTATGCTTTACCATAGTGCTGATGGATTCTCCCTTTGAGAACAACAGACGGGCTTTCAGAATGGACAGAGAACTTCTGTGGAGGAGCAGATTATCGTGCTAGAGGTTAATGCAGCACCATTTATGCTCTCTAGTTTGTGCTGAGGCACGGAATGCAACGAGTGAGTAGGCAGACAGGCACAGCACAATATAAAGTGCCCGCAACAGGGTTTTTATGGGACTCATTTGTAGCTGAAGGGTACGCAGCACAGGGCAAGAAGCAGCATGAGAAGCAGCATGGCCTAGTGGATAGACCACAAGCCTGGGAGTCAGAAGGACCTGGGTTCTAATTCCCGCTCTGTCACTTGTCTACTGTGTGACCTTGGTCAAGTCGCTTCTCTTCTCTGTGTGTGTCTCAATTCCCTCATCTATAAAATGGGGAGCCCACTGTTAGGTAGGGACTGTCTCTATATGTTGCCAATTTGTACTTCCCAAGCACTTAGTACAGTGCTCTGCACATAGTAAGCGCTCAATAAATACGATTGATGATGATGATTAAGACTGTGAGCCGCATGTGGGACAGGGACTGTGTCCAACCTGATTTGCTTGTACCTATCCGAGCACTTAATACAGTGCCTGGCACATAGTAATCATTTGACAAATGCAGTAGTTATCATTATTGTTGTTATTATTAAGTAGCGTGGAAGAGCATGGGCCTGGGATTCAGAGGACCTGACCTTTAGTTGCAGCTCTGCCAAGTGCTTGCTGTTTGACCTTGGGCAAGTCACTTTGCCTCTCTGTGCCTCAGTTTCCTCAACTGTAAAATCGGGATTAAATGCCCGTTCTCCCTCCTACTTAGATTGGGAGCCCTGTGTGAAAAAAGGACTGTGTCTGAACTAATTAACTTGTATTTACCCCAGCCTTTAGAACAGTATTTGGCACATAGTAAGGGCTTAACAAATGCTATTAAAAAAGGGCAGTGCTGTTCTCTAACACTGTAATCTTAACAAGCTTTTGCCTCTAGACTTTGACAGGGAAGGTGCCTCCTTATACCACGTAGTGTAGAGCTTAGGGCAGTGATCTGAACATAGCAAGTGCTCAATAAATGCCACTGCTTGAAAGTAAGCACTTAATAAACACCATTGAATGATTGATTGATTGATTGGTAGCTACTACAGTCTTGGGCTGCTCACCTTGGCCGGATAATGGGGATTCTTGCTGAAGGCCCATCTATCTTGAGGAATGCATGAAGGCATAGTTCCAGGTGGCATTCCCCTGCTCGAAGAACAGGTCTTCTGATCCCCAGAGCTGTGGTCTTTCTACATCTCACCCTCACATGTTGTTAAGATTGAGGACCCTATTTTGCATCAAACCCGAGTTTCACCTTGACTATGCCACATTAAATGTTACGTACATATTTGTCTTGGAAATTTTCTTCTGCCCCAGTATTCCCGGCACATAGCGCAGCACATACAAAAATGTTCCGCAGTGTCTTCTCTCAGTTCCTGGGGTCCTAACAATGATGCATCTGTTGGAAAGGAATAGCAATGACTTGAAGGAGGAGCAAGCATCAGCTGATCAATGATATTACTGAGCTCTTACTCTGTGCAGAGCAGTGAACTAAGTAAGCACTTGGGAGAATGCAATAAAATCAGCAGACCTGATCCCCATTCTCAGTCTATGATTTGAAAGACATATGTTGGAGCCCTTGGATTTTTGCTTCTTATTAAAGAGAAGCAGTGTGGCCTAGTGGACTGAGCATGGGGCTGGGAGTTAGAGGACCTGAGTTCTAATCCTGACTCCACCACAAAGCTGTATGACCATAGGCAAGTCACTTAACTTCTCTGTGCCTGTTACCTCATCTGTAAAATGGGGATTAAATCCTGCTGCCTCCTACTTAAACTGTGAGCACCATGTGTGGGACAGGGATTGAGTCCAATCTGATTATCTTGTATCTATCCCAGTGCTCAGAACTGTGCTTGGTTCCACTTTTTTTTCTTTAATTCTTAGCAGACAAGCAGCATGGCTCAGTGGAAAGAGCACGAGCTTGGGAGTCAGTGGTCAAGGGTTCTAATCCTGGCTCTGCCACATGTCTGCTGTGTGACCTTGGGCAAGTCACTTAACTTCTCTGAGCATGTTACCTCATCTGTAAAATGGGGATTAAGACGGTGAGCCACACGTGGGACAACCTGATCACCTTGTATCTCCCAGTGCTTAGAACAGTGCTTTGCACATAGTAAGCTCTTAACAGATGTCATCATCATTATTATTTGAAGGTAACCACATATTTTTTTCAGGCTCTACCTAATGCCTAAAGGCTCTGAGCCTGAAGGGATCAAATGCTTATTTATAACACCTGGTGTAATTATCATTGTGTAAAACTATCCAGCTGCTGGAACAGCTTTCCTGGTAGAGGTCAGGTATCTCAATTTTCCCTCCTTGATTGATGATTCTAGAATTTTGGGGTTGATTTTTGTGGCTCAAAGCAGGAGTTTCCTTTAGTGCTTCTTCAAAAACCTCTGTTGGCTACTCATTTAATCTCATCTAAAATATACATTTCTAATGATTTTCAAGACTCTCCAACCGCTGTTTCTTTACCAACCACTCTCCTCTCCCCACTCGTGCTAACTGTACCTCACAGATAGTCCATCTACCTGAGCCACTGTTCATGTATTTCCCCCTGCATAGAATTACCTCTTCACTTTGCTCTGCCAAAATCTCCCTTCCTTTATGGCCACTGGGACGGTCATGTCCAAGAAGCAATTCCTGAACAGTCTCCCAGTGTTCTGGTCAGGTCACGTCATCATCATCATCAATCGTATTTATTGAGCACTTAGCACTGTACTAAGTGCTTAGCACTGGATCACTCATGTATGAATGTCAACACAAGGAGCATGCTTTATTCGTTTAACTGTATGTTCCACTTGTGTTTTTAATGACTGATATAGCTCATTATTTGATGAGCTGCATAAATTTGACAAATTAACACTTTTGCCTCCCTGATTTGATTATCAGCTCTTGAGAACAGAGACCACATATTTTGCATGCTCCCAAGAAAAATAATATTGTGCACACAGGCATTCAATGTGCATTACAGACACTGCTGTTGAGGATAGGCTAGCAAAGCTTAATCACTTAATATGGTACAGGAGAAATGTATGAACAGAACTGATGTCAGAATTAATTGGGCATTTATGGGGTACCAACATTGTATTAGGTACCTGAGTGCATAGAGAAATAGACAAAATTCCTCACGGCAAACAGCAATTTGCAAAAACAGTAGCATGGGGATAAGAATGAATGTATATTATAAACACATATGGATAAATACATCAAGGAAAATAAATATGCTCACATGGTACAGGGACTCTGCACACTCTGATTATCTGGCATTATCTTCTGGGTTTACCACAGTGTCTAGCACATAATAAGTACTTAACAGATGAGAAGCAGCATAGACTAGTGGATAGAGCACAGACATGGGGGACAGAAGGACCTGGGTTCTAATCCCTGCACCAAAACTTGTCTGCTGTGGACCTTGGGCAAGTCACAACCCCTCTGCCTGTTACCTCATCTGTAAAATTGGGACTAAGACTGAGCCCGTTGTGACAAAGGGACTGTGTCCAACCTGATTAGCTTGTATCTTCCCCAGCACTTAGTACAGTGCCTGGGACATCCTAAGCACTTGACAAATGCCATTAAAAAAATAGATAGCACAATTACTATAGGGCTCCGGGGTGGCTGAAGGAATGGTACGACTAGACAGTGAGAGAGTCAAGTAGGGAAATGTAGTAAAATGGTTTTACATTGAGGCATTTATTCATTTTGCTTAGAGACAAAGGGTGGAACTATCAGACAGATCTGGAGACCCAGGGAGGGCATATAGGTTTAGAATGAGGTAAACTGACTGCTGTGTTTACTGACAAAAGGAAGCACGGATGAAGCAAAGTGTTGATAAGCTGAAAAAAGAAAGAGAAAATAAACAAAGTGGCCAACCTGGTTCAGTGAACAGCAAAAATTATTGAGGTGAAAATGTATTTCTGAAATCGGTGATTAACAATGCAAAATGTCCCTCGGGTGTAATGTTGGGAATAAATGGTCCACATACTGGATTATATTGGCCAACCGAGCTTCTTTTCAGATTTTCTATTTCAACTGGTTTTGAACATTTCAGTTGCTTTAAATCCAGGAAATTACCCTCTTTGGGCTAAAGGGATGTTATTTTTCTTTGGTTCTCCAGCTCCTACTGAGTGCCCTCAAGGAGGCTTCCTTTGGACTCAGGGAAGACCTGCAGCTAATCTAGCCTCACCTCCTGCTCTCCTTTCCCTCCTACTTCTGGGCCCTGGTCTGGGCTGAGGATGGTCCTGGGAAATCTGGGAAAAAGAGTGTGGGCAATTCTGTGCACAGGCAGAAAATGAGCAGGTCGGGTTTGTTTTCTATTGAATCTGGTGGGGCCATAATTTTAGCAGTTTATGTAAACTGTAGCCGTATGTGGATTGAATTTGGCATTCTGACAGAAAATGTTGCCTTAATCATTGCTGGAAAACTATAAAAATATTCTTATGCTTTTGCAAATAGCGGTCTTTAGAAATCCTTAATGCTCTTAACCAGGCTGAGCCTGTGTTGTGTCTCTGGTATAAGGACTGCCTTTTTCAGTGCTGTATTTTCTGTGATGAGATTGTGAAGTCCCCTTGTTTCTCTTTTGTCCTTTCTTCTCCTTTGCTAAATTCTGCGAAATGGAGCTGGAGAACCAAAGAGAAACAATGTTTGTATCACAAGACTATTTTTAACTTGAAAAAAATCTCCAGTGTGGCCTATCAACCTTCGAATCAAGCAAAAACTCCTCACTCTTGACTTCAAAGCTCTCCATCACCTCGCCCCCTCCTACCTCACCTCCCTTCTCTCCTTCTACAGCCCTGCCCGCACTCTCCGCTCCTCTGCTGCTAACCTCCTCACTGTGCTTTGTTCTCGCCTGTTCCTCTGTCGACCCCTGGCCCACAACCTCCCCCTGGCCTGGAATGCCCTCCCTCCACACATCTGCCAAGTTAGCTCTCTTCCTTCCTTCAAAGCCCTACTGAGAGCTCACCTCCTCCAGGAGGCCTTCCCAGACTGAGTCCCCCCACTTTTTCCTCTCCTCTTCCTCTCCCCATCGTGTCCCGTCCCTTCCCCCTTCCCCTCCCCACAGCATTTGTGTATATTTGTAATACATTTTTTACTCTATTTTATTAATGATATGTATATAGCTATAATTCTATTTATTCTGATGGTATTGACACCTGTCTATTTGAGGTTTTTTTTTCTGTCTCCCGCTTCTAAACTGTGAGCTCGATGTTTGGTAGGGACCGTCTCTATATGTTGCCAATTTGTACTTCCCAAGTGCTTAGTAAGTGCTCAATAAATATGATTGAATGAATGACTGAATAAACAGTGACATTCCCTTCCCACAATGAGCTTACAGTCTAGCGGGAGTTGGGGGAGGGGAGACAGACATCAATAAACACAAATAAAATTACAGATATGTACACAGTGCTGTGCAGTGGGCTTGCTGGCTTTGCTACCTTGGGCAAATCACTTCAATTCTTGGGGCCTCAGTTTCCTCATCTGTAAAATGGGGAGATTGATTTCATTCCTACTTAGACTGGGAGCCCCATGTGGGTCTGGGACTGGGTCTGGCCTGAATATCTTCTGTCTCCCCCAGCACTTCCTACAATGCTTGACACATAGTACTTCATTAATACCAAAATTATTATCACTGTGAGTAGAATAAGTGAGATTGGCCATTCTCTCTTTGTGGGATTGGGGTGGCAAACAGTTTTGGGTAGAAAGTACTTAAGCAGTGGTTGACGTACAGTAGTGAGGCCAGATATACATTTTCGGAATTATGCCACAGTTTGCTATAGAGATGGGTGATATCAGCACCAATCATTGACAGTAAGTTAGCTCATCAGAGAGCAATGGGACAGTGGTATTGGGAGTGTCGCAGTTTCTCAGCTGTGCAGCACCACTATAAATGAAAGAGCTATTTTTTTTTATTTAAAGGGGTTAATGAGCTTAATCAGAGCAACATACCAACTATGGGCATGAGTGCTTTTTGTCTCTAATTACTATCATCTATCTGGAAGTCCAGAAGAGTGGCTGGAACACCATTTTGAGTGATGCGCCGTTTAGGTAATAAAAGCGAGAGCTTTGCGATGTCTCTCCTAAAATATATGAGATATTTTATGAGGCAGAAAGGCTTTTGTCAAGATCCCTGCAAGAGAGTGGAATAATCCATAAAGGATTAAGGACATTTATAGTTGTTTTTTTTTCCTTTTCGAGGTTAAGAAAGGCCAAGAAGAGAAGAAGGTTATGCGAAAGGAGAGCAGAAAGCCATATAAGGCGCGTCCTTCAAGCTAGAAGCTGTTGCTTTTACTCCCCACTCCTGCTATGGCTTTGTTTACTCCCAAATCTCTATGCCGGATCTCTGAGTCCCACCCAGTGGGAAATACTCCTCGGCAAAGTTGAGTGATTGTGTCGTAGGTTCTGCATCCTCCACCATACCTTCAGCTCAGCTTGGAGGGCTGCCACATTCATTGGCTGGTTAGCAAATGTTATTCCCTTTGGAAATTCAGAGCTTTTCGATATTGCTTGAATTTTCCCCATTTGTTCTATAAATGTGATTGTGCCTTACCTAGAGTGGACTTGTAAGGTAGTAGGAAGAGCTCAGCTGAGTGGTCCTCCAGTCGTGGCGATGTCTTTATTTTATTTGATGATGATGATATTTTTTTAAGTGCTTACTATGTGAGAAGCACTGTTCTAAGCTCTGGGGTAGATACAAGCTAATCAGGTTGGACAAAGTCCTTGTCCCACATGGGACTCACAGTCTTAATCCCCATTTTACAGATGAGGTAACTGAGGCACAGGGAAGTCAAGTGACTTGCCCAAGGTAACACAGCAGGCAAGTAGCAGGCTGTGTTCAGAACCCTGTTCCTAATGACTCCTAGGCCTGGGCTCTTTGCAGCAGGCCATTCTGCTTCCTTTTTCCCCTCATTCTTAAATGTATGACTGGAGTTGATGTTCAGCCGTCAGTCTGACAGCTTACACCAACCCAACCTACACCCTTCCTTGGGGAATGTACCCATGTGTTTCATTTAAAGAAACTCAAAAGTTGCCAATGCTCCCTTGCACTGCCCTGAAAACTCTCGTGTTACCTTAGGTTGAACTTTATAGATCATCTCCATCCTGTAGACTGTAAGCTCCTTGTGGGCATGGATCATGTTTACCCCCTCTATTATAGTGCACTTTTTCAAGAGCTTAATACAGTGCTCTGCATACAGTAAGTGCTCAACAAATAGCAATGATTGGTTCCCCATGCCTGAATTTCAGGATCTAGAGCAAGAAGGAAGGGCAAATGGGCTCAAATTGTGCACTGACTCTTATGAAAGTAGTATTCTGAGGTTAGGAAAGAAGAGACTTGGAGAAAGTCAGAAAGTCAGAGAAGATGATAGAGGGAAGAAAAGCATACAGTGTGTCAATAGAGGGTGTCTGGCAAATAGATGAGGAAAAAAACAAAATAATGGGTAAACAAAGGAATCAATAACCTTTTTTTATGGTATTTATTAAGCACTTGCTATGTGCCAGGCATTGTACTAAGCTCTGGGGTGGGTGCACTTGCTATGTGCCAGGCATTGTACTAAGCTCTGGGGTGGGTACAAACAAATCGTGTTGGACACAGTCCCTGTCCCACATGGAGCTCACAGTTTCAATATAATGGTATTTGTTAAGTGCTTATTACGTGCCAGGCACTGTAGTAAGTGCTGAGGTAGATACAAGCAAATCGAGTTGGACCCAGTTTGTGTCTTTCATTCAATCGCATTTATTGAGCGCTTACTGTATGCAGAGCACCGTCCCATGTGGGGCTTACAGAGAAGCATCGTGGTTCAGTGGAAAGAGCCTGGGCTTGGGAGTCCGAGATAGTGCGTTCTAATCCCGACCCTGTCACTAATCCACTGTGTAACTTTGGGCAAGTCACTTGACTTCTCTGTGCCTCAGTTCCCTCATCTGTCAAATGGGGATGAAGACTGTGAGCCTCACGTGGGACAACCTGATTAACTTGTATCTACCCCAGCGCTTAGACCAGTGCTCAGCACATAGTAAGCGCTTAACAAATGCCATTATTATTATTATTATTACAATCTCAATCCCCACTTTACAGATGAGGTAACTGAGGCACAGAGAAGTGAAGTGACTTGCCCAAGGTCACACAACAGACAGGTTGTGGAGCCTGGATTAGAATCCATGACTTTCTGACTTCCAGGCCTGCCTGTGCTCTGTCCATTATGCCAATTATACTTGAACACCTAAATTTTCACCTTAAACATTTAATTAGATTCTTCTATCTGGAGTTTCCACCTCACCTACTTTTACAAGTACCCCAAATCTGATATGTTCTTAGCGACAATGTTAACTTGCCTTTGGCTGATTATAGTGCAAGGAAAGTGAAGGGGGTCGGCACATACATTTTATTTTTAAGCAACCTCCTTTGATTGTTAGTTAAAATACCTTGCAAATTGAACTTCATTCCCAAGCAAATTGGAATCTTGAGACTTGGATGGAAAGAGTTTTGGCTTTTTAATGCAAGTTCAGAATTTTACCCAATTTATCTACTTATTTTTAGCTCATATTATCTCACCAACTGCTGTCATATACAAATTCCATCTAATCACAGTCATATAAATATCCCAATTTATTTTCATTACCTTGGTCAGAAATTAAGTACAAATTGTGCACATATAGTGATTACATTGGCCCAGCAACAGAGGATAATGCAATAATCTTAATCTCGGGGTCGTGGGTTCGAGCCCCATGATGGGTGCAAGTTTCATTTTTAGAGAAGCAGAGTGGCTCAGTGGAAAGAGCACGGGCTTGGGAGTCAGAGGTCATGGGTTCTTATTCTGGCTCCACTGCTTGTCAGCTATATGACTTTGGGCAAGTCATTTAACTTCTCTGTGCCTGTTACCTCATCCATAAAATGGGGATTAAGACTGTGAGCCCCATGTGGGACAACCTGATCACCCCAGCTCTTAGAACAGTGCTTTGCACATAGTATGCACTTAACAAATGCCATCATTATTATTATTATTATTATGAGGTCAGGGGTGATCACAGGATTCATTACTTTTGCAGTTAGAGGAATTGCTATCCATTGTTATCTTATTCCTCAGTTTTTTAAACAGGATCAACAGAATCCTTCAGCCCACACATTTTTACTAGCCTGCAAATTTTTTCCCAGCTGTTCCCCCTATTCTTGTCATACAGAGGATGTACACTCCGAGTATGAGGAGTCTGAAGAAGAGTAGTGGTTGTGCTGCTAGGTTTCAAGAGTGTTTTTTTTTTTTAGGCCTGATCGATATTTATTTTAATCCTCAGTCTGTTCCTGAGTTAGCTTCTTAAGAAAATGCTCTGTGCGTTTGTGCTTTTTAACAGAACAGATATGGAGAAGAAGCATTACTTTCCTGCATTTGCATTAGTCACTTCAGGAAGGAAAATGATGAAGCAGTTATACGTAAGCCAGGCAATTAGTAAAGAAGAGTTCCCAATTCAAGCCTTTTTTTCCATCAGCCCACCCTCCTCCCAGAAAGTAACACATTTTATTCAACATAGATTGAAGTCTTAAGTCAGCAGAGTTACCTCTCCCTAGGTAGATAGTTAGGGAGCTTGGTAAATTATCTAAACGAGTCAGTATTTCAATATCTCTGTCCTAACTTTCCTAACTCTTTCTCCCCAAGCAGTGTGGCCTAATGGAAAGAGAAAGGGCCTAGGTGTTGGGAACCTGGGTTCTAATCCTTGCTCTGCCACTTTTCGCTCATGTAATCTTCACTTCACTTTATTTCTCTGTGCCTCAGATATTTCATCAGTGAAATGGGGATAAAGTTGATGAGCCCCATGTCAGGTAGCACTTAATACAATGCCTGGCCCCTAGTAAGTGCTTAACAAATACAATTAAATAATTTAAAAAGAGCACCTTTGTTCTTATTATTCTGGGGATTAGCAAACCATGTAATTCCATTCCTGGTGTGGTAGAGGTGATGACATTTGTCACCGAAGCTCATTTTCAAAAGAAAATCTTCCTCTTTACCTTATCCCAAAACATGCACTCTTGTTGGAGAGTCTGGGGAGGGCAGAGCAAAATGACCATGTTCACAGATGGAATAAAGGAGAAAGATGGTTGATTTTTCTCATTCTTAGTCTGCCAATTTGTGATTGGGTACCTCATGGTGTAGACAATAGAGCATGGGCCTGAGAGTCAGAAGGACATGGGTTCGAATCCTGCTCCAGCACTTGCCTGCTGTGTGACCTTGGACAAGGCACTTACCTTCTCTGTGCCTATCTGCCTCATCTATAAAACAGGATTTATTACTGTGAGCCCCATGTGGGACATGGGCTGTGTCCAACCTGATTAGCTTAGTACAGTGCCTTGTCCATAGTATGTTCTTAACAAATACCATTAAAAAAACAGTAAGAAGACCAAGTGGTCAATGAAGACTTTAGAAAATTGGAGGGGGGCGAAAGATTGGTGGTCTCTGTCAGGGAAATCAGGACAGATTTGTGAGGAAGAAGTATGTGGGAGAGAACACTGGTCAGAAGGTTGAGGTCAATTAGTGGAATTTCAGAGTTGGTGAAGTTGGAGGTTGTAAAGTGACTAGAGATAATGAGATCAGGCATTTATCCACGTGGGTGAGGTGATGGGACTGTTCATTGTAGGTGCTCAATAAATATGTTTAAAATTGATAATGAGATACGGTGATAAGTATGCAGGTTGTATAAAATGATTGCATAATACTACATTCATATCAGAAAGTACACCACCTTACATCATTTAAGTAATCAACTTAGCTTATTAAAATTGATGACCTATATGTAGTTTGAATGATCATCCAAGAGAGATGTATTTATGTTATATTGTTGTCCTCTTCCAAGCATTTAGTACAGTGCCCTGCACACAGTAAGTCTTGAATCAATCAATCATATTTATTGAGTGCTTACTGTGTGCAGAGCACTGTACTAAGTGCTTGGGAAGTCCAAGTTGACAACGTATAGAGACGGTCCCTACCCAACAGTGGGCTCACAGTCTAGAAGGGGGAGAAAGAGAACAAAACAAAACATATTAACAAAATAAAATAAATAGAATAGATATGTACAAGTAAAATAGAGTAATAAATACATACAAACATAGTAAAATAGAGTAATAAATACGTACAAACATATATACATACATACAGTTGCTGTGGGGAAGGGAAGGAGGTAAGGCAAGGAGGGTGGAGAGGGTAGGAGGGGGAGAGGAAGGAGGGGGCTCAGTCTGGGAAGGCCTCCTGGAGGAGGTGAGCTCTCAGTAGGGCCTTGAAGGGAGGAAGAGAGCTAGCTTGGCAGATGGGCAGAGGGAGGGCATTCCAGGCCAGGGGGATGACGTGGGCCGAGGGTCGATGGCGGGATAGGCGAGAACGAGGCACAGTGAGGAGATTCGTGGCAAAGCAGTGGAGGGTGCGGGCTGGGCTGTAGGAGGAGAGAAGGGAGGTGAGGTAGGAGGGGGCGAGGTGATGGAGAGCCTTGGACCCGAAGGTGAGGAGTTTCTGCCTGATGCGCAGATTGATTGGTAGCCACTGGAGATGTTTGAGGAGGGGAGTAACATGACCAAAGCGTTTCTGGACAAAGACAATCCGGGCAGCGGCATGAAGTATGGATTGAAGTGGGGAGAGACACGAGGATGGGAGATCAGAGAGGAGACTGATGCAGTAGTCCAGACGGGATAGGATGAGAACTTGAATGAGCAGGGTAGTGGTTTGGATGGAGAGGAAAGGGCAAATCTTGGCAATGTTGCGGAGGTGAGACCTGCAGGTTTTGCTGACGGCTTGGATGTGAGGGATGAATGAGAGAGCAGAGTCGAGGATGACACCAAGGTTGCGGGCTTGTGAGACGGGAAGGATGGTAGTGCCGTCAACAGTGATGGGAAAGTCAAAGAGAGGGCAGGGTTTGGGAGGGAAGGCAAGGAGTTCCGTCTTGGACATGTTGAGTTTTAGGTGGCGGCCAGACATCCAGATGGAGTTGTCCTGAAGGCAGGAGGAGATGCGAGCCTGGAGGGAGGGGGAGAGGGCAGGTGCAGAGATGTAGATCTGGGTGTCATCAGCTTAGAGATGATAGTCGAAGCCATGGGAGTGAATGAGTTCACCAAGGGAGTGAGTGTAGATAGAGAACAGAAGGGGACCAAGAACTGACCACTGAGGAACCCCTACAGTAAGGGGATAGTGGGGGGGAGGAGGGGCCCACAAAAGAGACTGAGAATGAACAGCTGGAGAGATAAGAGGAGAACCAGGAGAGGATGGAGTCTGTGAAGCCAAGGTTGGATAGCGTGTTGAGGAGAAGGGGGTGGTCCACAGTGTTGAAGGCAGCTGAGAGATCGAGGTGGATTAGGATAGAGTAGCAGCCGTTGGGTTTGGCAAGCAGGAGGTCATTGGTGACTTTTGAGAGGGCAGCTTCCATGGAATGTAGGGGATGGAAGCCAGATTGGAGGGGGTCGAGGTGAGAGTTGGCGTTGAGGAATTCAAGGCAGCGCATGTAGACGACTTGTTCAAGGAGGTTTCAAAGGAATGGTAGGAGGGAGATATGGCGATAACTAGAAGGTGAGTTGGGGTCAAGAGAGGGTTTTTTTTAGGATGGGAGAGACGTGGGCATCTTCTTTACCAACTCTATAGTATTCTTCTGAGTGATTAGAACAGGGGTCTGCATGCAATAAGCATTCAGCAAATGCTTTTGATTGATTAATAGATATGAGACTACTGACTAGGTGTTGATCAAAAATATATTTGTTCATTTATTTAATCATATTTATTGGGCACTTACTGTATGCAGAGCACTGTACTAAGTGCTTGGGAAAGTACAATACAACAGTAAAAGGTGGCAATCCCTTCCCACAATGAGCTCAGAGTCTAAAGGAGGGGAGACAGACATTAATACAAATAAATAAAATTACAGATATATACATCAGTGCTATGGGGCTGTGTGGGGAAGAGCAAAGTGAGCGAGTCAGGGCAACGCAGAAGTGAGTGCGAGATGAGGAAAAGTGGGGCTTAGTCTGGGAAGGCCTCTTGGAGGAGATGTGCCTTCAGTAAGGCTTTGAAGATGGGGAGAGTAATTGGAAGATTTGAGGAGGGAGGGCATTACAAACCTGAGGTGGGACGTGAACCAGGGGTTGGGCAAGACAGACAAGATTAAGGCAGAGTAAGAAGGTTAGCACCAGATGAGTGAAGTGTGCGGTCTGGGTTGTAGAAGAAGAAAAAAAGTGGGGTGAGGTAGGAGGGGTGAGGTGATGGAGTGCTTTAAAGCCAATGATTAGGTGTTTTTGTTGAAAAATAACCCCTTTTAATAGTCAAAACTGTTGTAAAGTGCACTGCAAAATGTGGGCACTCAATAGGTACTAATACTAAAATCCTATCTTCCTTGGATATGTAAAAGCCTCAAAAAAGACTTGTCTTCAAATCAACTGTTTAAGTGGGTGTATATCTATGTGAAGGTGCATATTATCCTGAAATTAAAATGAACAGATTTAAACTACAACTACTACTACTACTACTACTACTACTACTACTACTACTACTACTACTACTACTACTACTATTTCTTCTTCTATTTACTACTACTATTACTAATCAAGAAATGGTATTTATTGAACGATTAAAGTGTACAGAGCCCTGTACTAAGCATTTGGGAGAGTACAATATAACAGAGTCAGCAGACATGTTCCCTCCTCACAAGGAGCTTATACTGCTAGTACTGTGTATTTCTTCTAATAAAAGCCAGTGTATGGAAATCTGGCATTTCTAGTCCCTAGTTTTGGTGACAGAACAAAGGAGGGCACCAAATGTAAGAGCAACAATGATGGAAAACCTCAGGTCTTACCCAGAGGAGCAACACTATAAACAAATTGAAGATCAGAAATACTTACAAACCTCTAAACCAACCAGGATGTTTAAAAATGCATTTTCTAAGTGGGGCTGAACAACAGCAAAAAATATCTAGGTAAACCCTTTCTTTTTAAGAAGCAATCAAAATCCTATCCTGGTTATGTAAAAGCCTCCAAAAAAGTCTTCAAATCAGTTGTTAAAGTAGTAATGATTCTCTGTGTAGCTACATCCTATCTTGAAACTAAAGGTGAGCAGTTTCTTATGAAACATTGTGTGGGCTAGTAGAGAGAGCAGAGTCGGGAATATCTGATTCTAACCCCAGTTTTCACTAATTGTGAGCTCTGTGTGGGACAGGGATGGCTTCCAATATGGTAATTTTGTAACAACCCCAGAAAGTGGCACATGGTAAGTGTGTAATACCTATCTTAATCAATTATAATGAACTTGCTATCTATCAAATATAATTTTTCCCTCTCCACTGTTTTTTTTTCTTTATCTGGGCCAGTATTGTTCTTAGCTTGATAGTACTAATCATATTTTGGCAATGGGAAATCCAGCACCAATTGCCTATTCTCCCTAAGGAAAAGTGTGCTAATTACCTTGTTGTCTGTAGTGAACTGTTACCATAAGATTTGATTGAATTGAGTCTGCATGCTAATTTGAAGCTAGGATGAGGCTCTAGCATTGAGGCGGTACACAAGGATTTTAGCTTCCTTTCAGCTTCTGAATGGGCAGCAGGGCTCATTACTGGGTTTACTTTTCTATCAATCAATCAATCAATCGTATTTATTGAGCGCTTACTGTGTGCAGAGCACTGTACTAAGCGCTTGGGAAGTACAAATTGGCAACATATAGAGACAGTCCCTACCCAACTGTGAGTGGGCTCACAGTCTAAAAGGGGGAGACAGAGAACAAAACCAAACATACTAACAAAATAAAATAAATAGGGTAGATATGTACAAATCAAATGAATAAATAAATAAATAGAGTAATAAATATGTACAAATATATATACATATATACAGGTGCTGTGGGGATGGGAAGGAGGTAAGATGGGGGGGATGGAGAGGGAGACGAGGGGGAGAGGAAGGAAGGGGCTCAGTCTGGGAAGGCCTCCTGGAGGAGATGAGCTCTCAGCAGGGCCTTGAAGGGAGGAAGAGAGCTAGCTTGGCGGATGGGCAGAGGGAGGGCATTCCAGGCCCGGGGGATGACGTGGGCTGGGGGTCGATGGCGGGACAGGCGAGAACGAGGTACGGTGAGGAGATTAGCGGCGGAGGAGCGGAGGGTGCGGGCTGGGCTGTAGAAGGAGAGAAGGGAGGTGAGGTAGGAGGGGGCGAGGTGATGGAGAGCCTTGAAGCCCAGGGTGAGGAGTTTCTGCGTGATGCGCAGATTGATTGGTAGCCACTGGAGATTTTCTATGACAGTTGACCCCTCTCTGCTCTATAATTATTAATTGGTTGTCATCTAAGAGTCTTAAATTGGCTAAACCACACAAAAAAAATAGGGTTAATGCCTTCGGTTTCTCTCTTGGGGTGGCTAGGAGATTCATTCTTTCAATCATATTTATTGAGCACTTATTGTGTGCAATGCACTGTACTAAGCGCTTGGGAGAGTACAATATAACAATGAACAGATGCAGTTCCTGCCCAAAATGAGCTTACAGTCTAGAGGGGGAGACAGACATTAGTATAAATAAATACATAGATGCACAGAAGAGAATGATGTTGATGTCAATAAATCATAAGAATAATCTATGTGGGGAAACTGAGATAAAACCAATTGGATAGAGTCTTACCTGTTCATCAAGCAAGTCAAGGGGTATTTTTGTAGGAAGTCTGTCCTACTGACTGAATTGCTATATTTCTTTTGTTTTAATACTTTAAACACCAATGGGGAAAACAGTGGCTAAAACTGCCTCAGACTTCCTAGTTGAAATGTGCTCTTTTGAAAAGGAATTGAAAATGATGTATTAGAGGCTTGCATGTATGCTGGAGCAGTTTTAAAAAGGGAATTTCAAACTATTCTTAATATTATGAGTCACCTTGACAGCACAAAAATTGGAATTGTCTGCCAATCCATCTAGCGATCTCAGTGTTTCCATGTACACCGTCACCACGGGAGCTCACTCAATTAATGGAGCTATTAATCTCCATTTTCACGGATGGGGAAGACTTTGCAGCTGAGCAAAAGGGACTTTAAAGGGAATATGGGATATACTGTACTTCATAGAGTGCTTGGCATGTAGTAAGTGCTTAACAGTTACCACAGCTACTATAAACAAGTTTTGTGATTGGACCTTTGGTCACCCAGCAGATAGGTGGTGGAGCCAGGATTAGAATCCAGGTCTCCTGAATCCCAGGCCTCTTGCTCTTTTCCCTAGGCCACATTGCCTCCCACTAGACTATGTGTCTCTCAAACTTTTGTTTTAATTTCTCTCCTTAGATTCATTAAAAACTGCATGTTTCTGGTGAACTGTCCTAGAATGCATATAGCAAGCTCAAGTTATAGAACTCTTCTTTTAGGGCTCTTTTGGGCCATTGTATTTTAATGCGAGACTCTCCCTTTGAGATAGTGTTTACATAGACTGTAAGCCCCATGTGGGACAGGGACTGAGTCTAACCTGATTTTTTTTTTTTACATACTTTAGAGGCACTGTTACATGCCAGGCACTGTTCTACGCACAGGGGTAGGTACAAGATAATCAGGTTGGGCACGGTCCCTATCCAACATGGGGCTCACAGTCTTAAACTTCATTTTACAGATGAGGTAACTGCAACACAGAGAAGTGAAATGACTTGTTCAAGGTCATGCAGCAGACAAGTGGCAGAGCAGGGATTAGAATCCAGGTCCTTCTGACTCCAAGGCCTGTGCTTTATCCACTGGGGAGCACTGCTTTCTCTCTTATGTCTTCTATCTACCCCAGAACTTAGTATAGTGTTTGGTACAGAGTAAATGTTGGACCACAAGTATCATTATTATTATTACAGTGCTCAAAGTTTACACTTTCTCATATTTTTTCTCCTTTCCTCTTCTACCTTTGACTATTGCCAACAGTCTGCAGATCCAGATTACATAATCTGAGAGTAACCATGTTTTATAGAGAAGCAGCGTGGCTCAGTGGAAAGAACACGGGCTTTGGAGTCAGAAGTCATGGGTTCAAATCCCCACTCCGCCAATTGTCAGCTGTGTGACGTTGGGCAAGTCACTTAACTTTTCTGTGCCTCAGTTCCTTCATCTGTAAAAATGGGGATTGACTGTGAGCCCCAAATGGGACAACCTGATCACCTTGTATCCCTCCAGCACTTAGAACAGTGCTTTGCACATAGTAAGTGCTTAACAAATACCATTCTTTTTCTTTTATTCAGCCTATTGAGTCCTGACTGTTACTAGAGCACTGTAATAAGCACTTGGGAGAGTACAATACAGTTGGTAGATATGGTCCCTGTCTTCTAGGGGCTTACAGTCTTGCAGAGGCGCTAACAGTCTAATTGAACTGAGCACTTGGGGAAGTACAATAATCAGTCAATGGTATTTGTCTTATTTTATGCTGTCGAGTCGTCTCCGACTCATAGCAATGTAATGGATACATCTATCCCAGAACACCCTATTTCCATCTGCAATTGTTCTAGTAGTGTAGCCACAAAGTTTTCTTGGTAAAAATATGGACCTGGTTTACCATTGCCTCCTGCTGCGCAGTAAACTTGAGTCTCCACCCTCGATCCTCACCCGTGCTGCTGGCACGGGAGAGTTTTGACTTGTAGCAGATTGCCTTCCACTCGCTATCCACTGGCCAAGCTAGGAATGAAATGTGTATGCCTCTGCTTGACTCTCCCTCCCATAGTTGAGATTGGTAGAAACTCTCCAGCTGTGACCCTGAGAGGATACAAGGTCACACCGCTGACAAGTAGTGGAGCCAGGATTAGAACCCACGACCTCTGACACCCAAGCCCGTGCTCTTTCCACTAAGCCACACTGCTTCTCCAGTTTAGTAAACACAATCACTGCCCTCATCCATATGTTTTTTTTCCAGCGCCCAAAGCAGTGCAGTAGTTTAAGTACAGTAGGAGGTTAATAAATATAATGGCTCTTAAGGGAATGAAATAAATGTAGAAATGCAAAGGAGTCATTAGGTCACTACAGCCCAGTGCTGAGGGCTGGTCAGACCTAGTTAAATAACTGTTTTCATGGATGGAACTTCTAGACATTCTCTCCCAAGAGTTGCAAAAAATTAATTCTAGTACTTGCTAAATGTTCTTTCATTTGTATTTATTGAGCGCTTACTGTGCACAGAGCACTGTAATAAGCACTAAGGTAGATAGATACAAGGTAGTCATATTGGGCACAATTCCTGTGCTAGATGAGGCTCACCTTGTAATTAAGTGTCATCAGGCAAACATAACATTAGATTATCTGAACCAGCCCTGACCTTAGGTAGGGAATAACTAAACCATGAAGGTAAATAT